>NC_134798.1:21214832-21237332 GCF_046742065.1 Oratosquilla oratoria
TTTCTGCATGCGCCTATATGGCTTAGAATTAAAGTGCATTGTGGTTGATAAAACATATATATATATATGCAACAGTAATCACATAAAACACGTGAATAAAGATATTTTGCTTGAAACCGCGAGGAAATCAAAGATCGGAATACTGAACGTTTTCGTCTATTTAAGACATTTTCAAAGTACTTTGAAAATGTCTTAAATAGACGAAATCGTTCAGTATTCTGATCTTTGATTTCCTCGTGGTTTCAAGCAATATATATATATATATATATATATATATATATATATATATATGTATGTATATATATATGTATATATATATATATACATACATACATATATGGGCAAATTATTTCCCAGATTCCCACGCCTTATCATGTTACCAAACGGCTTCATGACATCATCTCCTCTTACATCCCTAGAACATACTCCCTCCACTCTACTGAGGAATTTATATATATTCTAAGGGTTAATAAAACTGATGAAAGCTTGGCATCATTAGATGCCCAAAATATTTTCACTGAAATTCCTGTAATGAGAATCATCAATATCATTATTGACTATGTATACTACAGTAGTGACATTCCGCCTCCCTAGATCCCTAGGTTACTTTAAAATAATTACTTGTCACTTGCAACACAGAAGTTCCTTTTAGGTGCTCAAAAGGTTGCATATACGTCAAACAAGACAGTGTAGCGATGGGGTCACAATTAGGTGTCCTCTTTCCTGAATTCTTCATGTCCACTGTAGAAAAATCAGTCTTCCAGGACGGAGAGATAAAACCATCTATAGATACGTAGACATTTCTGTCAGCACCCCTTCGGTGGTCTTATTAGAGAATTTGCAGTGTTGCCTTCAAGAAATTTCTGGCCTAACTTTCACCATAGAAATTAATAATAACGGTCTACTCCTACTCTACTACCTAGATGTACTGGTCGACTCTACGGTACATCAGAGAACTTTGTTACTAGTGTGCGACAGAAACCTACCAACTCAGACAAATGCATTAATGGTATTGGTAAGTGCACTGAGAGGTATAAGAAAGGCGTCATAAGAGCCTATGCATAAAGAGCCATCTCGGGGTGCTACTAGAGCGTGAGGTCTACCGCCATAAGGTCGCCTACCCAGATGCAGCCTGAAGTCTACCGCGTGATTCGCTTTCTTTCGGGACGCTCCCCGTACCTCTCCATGAAACATGTGACCTGCCCAAATACATAAAAAAACGTGACTTGTCCACGTGACCTGACCTAACCTAACCTAACCTAACCTGTTTGTATCATTCTTAGAAGATGTACGAAGAGTGTATCGCTATGATAAATGTATGGAAATATATGTTTATTTTTACCTTTCCTCCCATAATATGAATGTAATTAGAAATCCAATTATCCATCTGAGTTATTCCTAGGATATGTACAAATTATGTGTTTATCGCTAAAAATAAATGTATGGAAATGGTAGACCTCACGCTATAGTACTAACGGGAGGTAGATCTCACGCTGTAGTACTCGGGAGGTAGATCTCACGCTGTAGTACTCGGGAGGTAGATCTCACGCTATAGTACTAACGGGAGGTAGATCTCTCGTTATAGTACTTACGGGAGGTAGATATCACGCTATAGTACTAACGGGAGGTAGATCTCACGCTATAGTACTAACGGGAGGTAGATCTCACGCTATTGCGTGGTAGACCTCACGCTATAGTAGCATCCATCTTGGTGTGTTCCTCGTGGCACGCACTACACAGCGAGCTAGAATACCTTAGACAAATGCTCACAAACAATGGGTACTCTAACACTGACTTTGATTCCATTACCAAGAGGATACTAGAAGCACACCTCACAAACATTGCACCACAAAACCATAACTACATCAATATATATTACCGAAACACTTTCACTAATAATTACAAAAAGATGAAAAATTGATTAAAGACATTATCCTAAGAAATTGCCACCCTACAAGTGAGAACAACAAAATTAGTTTTCTCATTTACTACAAAAGTTCCAGAACTTCCTTTCTGACCATGAATAACAAATTATCCAGGCGATCGGGCATTACATCTAGAACCAATGTAGTATACTAATATACTTGTTCTTCGGAGGATTGTAAACCTCATAATCAGGGCCCCGACATGAGTAAGTGCCCCCCCCCCCTACACACCACCACTACCACCACCTTCGACATCTGATGGTCACTAGCACGATTCACATGTCACAACTCATGATAAATAAATCATGCATTAAAAGTACATTAAGGGGAATTTGCTTTACCTTTTTTTCATCAAAAGTGCCGTCCCCCAAACCGTGCCGTCCCGGGACATTGCCTCCCCCCCACCCCTCCCCTTGTCGGGGCCCTGCTCATAATCATACTTATATCGGTTTTACTATATGCAAGGTCAGCCGTCGCAGTTATCATTACATCTACAGGAGGGAGCTATCAAACAACATCACAGACTTTTTCACAACGTTCAACTTTGCAGGGAGGACTTGGTTAGTTCCCTTTCTCTTCTCCAGTGACCGCTCCCTCTACCACCCCTCCCCTGACTTCTGAGGTCACGTTGTTGGCCCCTCGAAGATCTGACCTTCTGACCCATGAATATATATAACGTACATCTCAGCTTGTAATTTTTCACACCTACCTTTTGATGTAAGTACCTGCTTTCTTAACACTCTCATGAATTGTACCTTTCTCATATATTACCATAATTGTTCGTGTATAATTTACTTGTTGCTGTGTGTAATTATATTGTATCTTCCTCATATATTATCAGAATTTTTCATGTGTAATTTATTTTTGTACAATTGTCATCGTTGCTGTGTGTAATTGTGCACTTTTTGTTATTACAGTTTACTCATGAAAATGTCTTCCTTAAAACGAAACGTAGAGCTTTATAATTTAAGGAAAAGAAATGGAAGAATACGGAGACCTAGTTTCATTTCACCCGGTTAACGGCAAAATTTTATTCAGGAAAACTGAGAACACGGGGGAAAATGAAGAATATGTTCAATCAAGGAGGATTCAATAATTTTTCTTAGAAAACTGCAATGGGATTTGTAGACGATGGTGATGATCCTCTTTGCTGGTATGTAGGAACACTGGAATTTTCTTGACAATATTTGATGGAGTTCTTATGTTCCTTAATTCTTGCAGTCAGGTCTCTTCCTGTCTGGCCCCAGTACACTTCTTCACAGGCCTTACAAGGTAGTTTGTAAACCCCGGGGCTGGTATCCACATTCGTCCTACGGTGTACATTCACTACTTTCCTAAAAATACTGTTAGGATAATTGAATATCATGTTGATTGGTAGTGATTTGGAACAGGCGTTAACTAACTCATTGTATGGTAATATGATTTTGTTATTTCTCCAAATGTACGTGTTATCGGGGTTAGGTATCTTATGAAAGTTACTTTTAGCCTCCCTGACTAAACATATTCCTAATTCTTATACCTTCAAAGGTCAATGGTCCCCAGACTGCATAAGCTGGATGGCTGCAAAGAAATCCATCTCTAAAGCAGCCGGACTTCACCTCACCATCAGTCAACCTTCGCCCCGACCTCATCAAGGACATATAACCTAAGTCCCCCCATTTTCCCTGTCCCCAAATGTTACCCTCTTAGCTATATATATTCTCACACTCAACACTGTATCACTCTGCTGAAGAGGACCATAGATAGTAGTCGAAATATACAGATTTTCTGTCCATCTTATCTCATTCTCCGACAGTGGGTCAATAAGTCTCATATATGTATATATATATATATATATATATATATATATATATATATATATATATATATATATGTATATATATGTATATGTATATAGATGTACGTAGATGCATATATATGCATATATATGCACATATATATATATAAATATATTTATGTATATATATATAATATATACATATATATATATATGTATATATATGTACATATATATATATATATATGTATATATATAAATGTATGTATATATATATATATATATATTTGTATATATAAATACATATGTATATATATATATATATGTGTGTGTGTGTGTATGTGTGTGTGTGTGTTTGTGTATGTGTGTGTGTGTGTGTGTGTGTGTGTGTGTGTAAATCTACATAATACACATACGCACACACACACATACACACACACACACACACACACACACACACACACACACACACACACACACACACACACACACACACACACACACACACACACACACACACACACACACACACACACACACACGTCAGTCGAAGTGACAGCGAAGTTTGGAACTCCAGGAAAAATTCAAGTTTCGTCGATCTCAACAACGAGGGAGTACCTTTGTTGTATTAGTAGGGAAGGGGAAAGCTCGTGGTGTAGTGGGAAGGTGAAGAAAAAGGAGAAAGGGAGGGGCTACAGAGGAAAATGGAAGGAAATGAGGAAGGGGAAAAACGGGTCCCAGACGTTAGAAGGGGTGTCAACAAAAGGTGTGCAGAACACACAGACGAGGTAGAACAGGGGAGCAGAGGTGGCAAAAGCAGAAATATAGATAATAGCAGATCAATGGAAAGAGAAGATAACTGCTTTTATGGATTTAATGAGGGAGGAGGTGACAACCTCCCCCGACTAGTAAATCTAGAAGAGAAACTAAAAAAAAAAAAAAAAAAAAAATGAAGCATGGGAGGTTAGATTTAACCAATTAACACTAGTTACCCAAAGAGTTGATAAACTGCAAAAACTAAAGAAGGAGAATGAAAACCTAACTAAAGAAATAAAAGAATTGAAAATACAGTTAAAAGAAGTAAAAGATGAGAATGAGGAATTAAAGAAGAGGAATTAAAGAAGAAGAATAAAGAGAATAAAGAGTCCATAGCAAAACAAACACAGGATTGGAGAAAAGTCCAAGAGAACAACAAAATTGTATTTAGAGATATAGTGATACAACAGATGAAAGAACAAAATAAGGACACATTTATTAAAGTGATGAGAGACAAGGAGAATATAGTAAGAGACTTAGCGGACAAAAAGAAATGTAAAATTATATTAGGGATGGAAGAGAAGCATAATCCAAATAGGACTACAGGAGTAAAAGAAGAAAAGGAAAAAGGTAAATAAGATATCAGAAGTAGTCCAAGAGGATGAACAACAAACAGGGAAAGAAAATGAAGAAATATATAGACTAGGAAAATACAATACAGATAAGTCCAGACCAATTAAAGTTAAATTCTGGTAACAAACGACAGCAGAGAATATCTTAGCAAAAACAGGGAAACTAGCAGACAGTGATCAATATAAACAGGTATGGATAAAAAGAGAGATGTATAAAGAGGAAAGAGAGGACGAGAAAACAAAAAGACTAGAAGCTGAGGAAAAAAAAACGAGAAAAGAACAGACTCAGACAAAGAGAAATTCTACTGGAGAGTAGTGGATATGAAAGTGAGGAAATGGTTCATAGCAGAGAAAAACGGAAGGGAAACAGAAAACACGATGGAAGAAGCAGAAAATTAAAAGTGTCTTACACAAATATAGATGGTTTGAACGAACTGAATGATTACCTGAAGGAAAAAGAACTGGACATAATGGGAATTGTAGAGACAAAATTGAAAGGTCCACTACCACCCAACAGTGTAGGACATGGTGCATATAATTATTGGATTAGAAACAGAGAGGTAAAACAAAGGGGTGGAGTTATGTTTCTGACTAAGAAGGATATAAATGTGAGGAATGTCACATATGGAAAGAATAGAGTAGAGATGATTATGATAGAAGTGGAGGACAGGGACAAAAAGAGCAGGAAGTTTGTAGTAAATTATGTGCCTCCTAAAACGGCTTCGTGGGAAGAGAGAGAACACAAAAATATGTTAGAAGACACAAGGATAACACTAAATAAGATAATGGAAGATGGAGGAAGAATAGTTATAATGGGTGACTTTAATTGTAAAAAAAATCTGCTGGGAAGAGATGACAGTGAAGGGTGGAGACGACCTATGGGGAAATGTACTACTTGATATGATTATAGAACATACAATGACGCAATGGATACAAGAGAATACTAGGTATAGAAATGAGGAAGAACCATCGAGACTGGACCTAATAATCACATCAGAAACCAAAATAATGGACAAGATTGAATATAAGACACCAATAACTAAAGGTGACCACATTTTGGTTGAACTGGAACTAAATGAGGAAAAATACATGGAAAAAACGAACAATATAGAAAGGAAAGATTGATGTATGGAAAAACGAATTTTGATAAAAATAAGAGAATTTTTTTTTTCAAAAAGCAGACTGGGAAAGGATACACAAGGAGGAAACAACAGTAGAAGAGAAATGGAAAAATATTGACAAAAAATTATAAAGAAGGAGTGGAAAAGTATGTTCCAAGACAAAAAAAAAAAAAAAAAAAAAAGGATATGTAAAGTGTTGGTACAACAAAAGACGTGGGGAGTTAAAAGACAAAAGGGATAAAGCTTAGATAAAATGGAAAAAAGATAAAAGACCTGAAAAATGATAAATATATACTAGTTATAGAAATCAATATGTACAAGCGTGTAGTGAAGAAAAGAGAAAATACGAAAAAAGATGTCATAGAAAAATGTAAAGATCAACCAAAACTATTTTACAGATTTGTTAACCACAAACTGAAAAACAAACAAGAATTAGAGAAACTATGACAAGGAGGAGTTGAATACACAGAGGAAATAGAAATGGCAGAAATTATAAACAAGCATTTTAAATCGGTGTTTACGAGGGAGAACATACAACTTAGATATGTCGATTGGGAGGAGAAAGTCCTCCCTATGAAAGAGATAGAAGTAACAAAGAATAGAATAATGAATCCCTTGAGTAATCTCGATGTCAGAAAATCGCATGGACCAGATGAAATGGCAAACTGGATTTTGAGAGAACAAGCACCTGGCTTACGCCAGCCCTGGCTACGCCAGGGATGCTTGGCCTTCGGCAAGACCCGCTGCACGGATCGCTCGCTTCGCTTTCGTGTTACACGAGCAGGTCTAATCTTTAATTGTTGGTCTCTGTCATAATAAAAGTATAGGTCCAAATACAAATTATCATTTCTCCGTTTCGGCGCCCCTGGAAACGGGCAGAGGCATTGTGTCCAACGTGCAACCTTGACCACGATTGGGGTACTTTCTTTTAAATGTCTTGAACCTACGCTCTAAATAGTACAACTGGTATTGCCTGTGTCCTCTTCCACCATTACCACAAAAATTGTTGTAGCTTGCGTAATAGTGCTTCTTGAAATTTTCTACAACCTCGGAAGAAATACGAACACCAAGAACTTCGAGATCTTCGAGACCTTCCAGAAGTTCGAGACCTTCCAGAACTTCGAGACCTTCCAGACCTTCGAGAACTTCGGCACTTTCGAGAACTTCGGCACCTTCGAGAGCTTCGGCACCTTCGAGAACTTCGGCACCTTCGAGAACTTCGGCACCTTCGAGAACTTCAACACCTTCGAGAACTTCGGCACCTTCGAGAACTTCGGCACCTTCGACAACTTTGGCGCCTTCGAGAACTTCGGCGCCTTCGAGAACTTCGGCGCTTTCGAGAACTTCGGCGCCTTCGCGAACTTCGGCGCCTTCGAGAACTTTGGCACCTTCGAGAACTTCGGCACCTTCGAGAACTTCGGCACCTTCGACAATTTCGGCACTTTCGAGAACCTCGACACCTTCGAGAACTTCGGCACCTTCGAGAACTTCGGCACCTTCGAGAACTTCGGCAGCTTCGAGAACTTCGACACCATGGCTTAACGATGATCGTTCTTTACTCAACGATGATCGTCCACGGCTCAACGATGATCGTCCATTGCAAAACGATGATCGTTCAGGGCTCAACGATGATCGTCCATGACTCAACGATGAGCGTCCATGGCCTAACGATGATCGTCCACGGCTCAAGGTTGAGTCGTCGAAATCGAAATTAGTCGATCGATCGAATCGAGAAAAAAGTCTGACAGACAGACAGACACGAAACCGCTTTTATTTATAAGACAACAAAAATTTACGATGAAATGACTTTATTGATTCCTTGATGGAGAAATCCTTGTAAGTTTGATATAACGTTGAAAATTTAGCGGCATGTTCTCGTTTTAAAAACACAACTTGCTTTTTGTTTTTCGACAGGTGCTGTTTTGTTATTTTTTTCGTTTCTGTAACCTATTTCCAAAAATGGCGGTTACTTCGTTTCATTACTGCTGAAGTTTCAGGCATCTTTCACAGGTTGAATGTACACGTGCCCTTGATATCACGTCGGGCCCTGCCAAAAAAAAAAATCGAATAGACCTTTGCTCTCGGACAGGGGTCAGCGTGTCCGCATTCTGCCGGGTTCTGACGGATTGGGAAAACCGATCGGGTCACAGATTTTTAGTAATAGAGATGCACGAATGAACTAACAGTCAAAATACATAGTCTAATAAGCAGTTCATTGAAAAAAGGAAAAGTTCCAGAAGATTGGGAAAGAGCAAATATAGTACTAATATATAAAGGGGGAAACAAAGAAGACCCTACTAACCATAGACCGGTCTCTCTTGCAAGTACGATAGCTAAAATTTGTGAAAGAATGATCAAAATTAGATGGGTAAGGCATATGAAAAAAAAAGTGCTAAATCCAATGCAATTTGGATTTAGACAAGGACCATCATGCGTCACAAACTTTATGTGTTTTTATTCAAGGCTAATAGATGTAATACAAGAAAGAGATGGATGGGCTCATTGTGCATTTCTAGACATGAAAAAAGCTGTTGATAAGGTGCCACTTAAGAAATTGCCAAAGAAATTAGAAACTGCAGGAGAAATGCAGGGCAAACTGCTGAAGTGGATGGAAGACTGCTTGCATGAAAGAAAAATGAGAGTGGTGATAAGAGACAAGCACTAATTGGGATTAAGTGACTAGTGGAGTTCCACAAGGAACAGCTCTGGCCCCAATGATATTTGCTATATATATTAATGATATGGATAAAGGACTTGAAAGTTATATGAGCTTCTTTGCGGACGATGTAAAGTTGTTGAAAAGAGCGAACACTGTACAAGATTGTGAGTTGCTACAGAGTTATCTCAATAAAGTATGGGAATGGAGTAGGAAGTGGGAGATGGAATTCAATATTAAGAAGTGCAGTATAATGGAATTTGGAAGAAGCAAAAAAAGTGGGATCATATAAATTGGGAGAGGAAGAAATTAAAAAAAGTAGAAAATGAGGACCTGGGAGTCATTACTATGAATAATATGTCACCTGAGAAACATATAAACACTTATAATTTAATAAGAAACTTATAATTTAATGAGAACAATCAAAGTGGCATTTACATACCTGGACAAAGAAATGATGAAGAAAATACTAGTCATTTTGATAAGACCAAGATTGGAGTATGCAGCGACGACGTGGTCACCAAATACAAAAAAATGTATAACAAAACTTGAAAGAATACAAAGAGCAATTACGAAACTGGTACCAACACTTTCAGAACTATCATATGAAGAGAGACTAGCAGAACTGGAACTACAGAAATTAGAACAAAGAAGAGAGAAAGGAGACTTGATAACTATAGAATCATGAAAGGCATAGAAACTATTGATAGAGAGGATCTAATAAAATGGAAGAGTAGAGATACAAGAGGACACAGAAAGAAAATAAAAAAAGACAGTTATAGAAGAGACCTGAAAAAGAACAGCTTTCCCCACAGGGTAATAGACGTTTGGAACAAGTTAGATGAGAATGTGGTGTGTGCAAAAACGATACACGAACAGTCTAGATAAAACGAGATATGAAGACGGGACACCACGAGCATGGCTCCTTCCCGTAAAATACAACTATGTAAGTACAACTAGGTAAATACACACACACACACACACACACACACACACACACACACACACACACACACACACACACACACACACACACACACACACACACACACACACACACACGCACACACACACACACACACACACACACACACACACACACACACACACACACACACACACACACACACACACACACACACACACCACCGACTCGGTGGTACAGTTGGTAGAGCGCTGAAATGGGAAGCAGAAGTGCTCCTAGTACCCAGTTCGAATCCTGCCCAGGGCCGAAATTATTTCGGTATCGCTGTGCCTCGGGTCGTACTCTGACTCTCGTGGGCGGGGAGTTGGGTGTGTGTGTGTGTGTGCAAGGTCATAGCATTACCCATAGATCGGACCTACGAGCTCTGAGCTCTCTTCCAGGAGGGAAATAGCTGTCGATCACGAGTCCAACACGTGATCCAAAGACCAAGTGAATACACACATTGAAGCAACATTCTACTAGATATGACAATCGAATACACCCTAATGCAATGGGTTAAGGAAAATACTAGATATAGAAACGACGAGGAACCATCGAAACTAGACTTAATATTAACTTCTGAACCAGATATTGTGAACAAAATGGAGTACAAAACACCAATTGGAAAGTGACCATATACTAATAGAGTTTGAATTAAAAGAACAGAGCAATGTAAGTAGAGACGATAAGCATAGAGAAGGAAGATTAATGTACAATAAAACGGATTTTGAAAAACTAAAAAAAAAATTCCAAGAGACTAACTGGGACAAATTTTCCAAAGAGGAAACAAAGATGGAAGACAAATGGAACATATTCAAAGAAAAGTTCAATAAAGGAATTGACAAAGATGTACCAAAAAAGAAACAAAAAGGTATTTATATAAAGTGTTGGTATAACAAAAGGGTGCAGCGAGGCTAGAGACAGGAGAGACAAAGCCTGGAAATAATGGAAAAAAGACAAAAACACATCTAAATGGCAAACATATATAAAAATTAGGAACGAATGTGTGAATATATGCAGGAAAGAAAAAAGAAATGATGAAAAAGATATTATAGACAAATGTAATAATCAACGCAAACTCTTTTACAGATATATAATTGAAAAACTAAAGGACAAACACGAAACAGTGAAATTGCGTGAAGGAGATAAAGAATATATGGATGATACAGAAATGGCAGAAGTCATGATCAGACATTTCAGGTCAGTTTTTACAATTGAGAGCTCACAATTTTGGGAAGATAGAAAACAAGAAAGATCACCCAAAATGGAAGAAATAAAGGTAACACAAAAAGAAATAAGAGACCAGATTAAAGAACCTAGATTTCAGGAAATCGCATGGACCAGATGGAATGGCAAATTGGATACTGAAAGAGTGTATAGACGAACTGACAGATAAACTATACAAGATAATTGACTTCTCACTCAAAGAGGGAAAGATGCCGCAAGATTGGAAAGATGCAAACATAGTACCAATATATAAAGGAGGAAATAGGGAAGATCCTACAAACTTCAGACCAGTATCCCTTACAAGCACAGTAGCAAAAATATGTGAAAAAGTCATCAGAAATAAATGGAACAAACACTTGGAGGAAAATAAAATAATAAACCCTAAACAATTTGGCTTTAGAAGTGAAAGGTCGTGTACCACAAACCTAATTTGCTTTTACTCAAGATTAATTGAGATAATACAAGAAAGAGATGGCTGGGTAGATTGCACCTTCTTGGATTTGCAGAAGGCGTTCGATAAGGTACCACATAAAAAATTAATAAGAAAAATTTAAATAATAGGAGGAATACAGGGTAAGCTGCTAGAATGGATGAAGGACTTCTTAATTGGAAGAAAAATGAGAGTGGTATTTGAGACAAAAATTCGAACTGGGAAGATGTGAAAAGTGGAGTCCCGCAAGGCTCTGTATTGGCTCCTTTAATGTTTGCCATATATATAAATGATATGGATGAGGAAATAAATTGTTACATGAATTTCTTTGCTGACGATGCCAAATTACTCAATAGAGCAAGAACAGAAGAAGATTGCAGATAGCTGCAAGAGGACCTAGACAAAATATGGGAATGGAGTCGGAGATGTGAGATGAACTTCAACATTAAAGCATGTAGCATAATGGAATTTGGAAAAAAGTAGAAATAGAGTATCGGGACAATACAGAATTGGAAACAAAGAAGCCAAAAAAGTCAATTCAGAAAGGGACCTAGGAGTAATCATCTCAAGTGACTTGACACCTGATAAACATGTCAGTAAATTATTCAGAGAGACTTATAACTTATTGAGATCAATGAAAGTGGCCTTCGACTACATAGATGAGGAGATGGTAAAAAGATAGTTGTTACACTGATAAGACCTAAACTAGAATATACTGCTACACTGTGGGTACCTAGCACAAAAAAGAACATACGAAAATTAGAAAGAATCCAAAGAGTAGCGACAAAAATGGCACCTACATTGTCAACTCTGATATACGAACAAAGATTGGAGAAATTACATCTGTCAACACTGGAACAGAGAAGAGAAAGAGGTGATTTGTTGGCCATTTTAAGAATTATGAAAGGGATGGCAATTCTCAATAGAGACTACTTATTAAAGTGGGACAGAGGAGAAAAAAGAGGACACGAAAAGAAACTAAATAAAGACAGTTACAGAAGAGACCTGGAAAAATAACTTCCCACACAGAGTGATTGAAGTCTGGAACGAACTGAACGGAGAACAGTAAATGCCAGAACTATACACGATTCTAAGAATAAACTGGATGTGGAGAGATACGAAAAAGGGTCACTACGAGCATAGCTCTCGTCCCGTAAAATACAACTAGGTAAACTAGGCAAATACACACACACACACACACACGCGCGCGCGCGCGCGCGCACGCACAGAGTTACAGAAGAGATCTGAAAAAGAATAGCTTTCCACACAGAGTAATAGATATCTGAAACAAACTGAAAGAGGAAACAGTGAGTGGTAAAACTATACATGACTTTAAGAAAAAAATGGATGAGGAAAGATATAACAGCGAGTCACTACGAGCATAGCTCTCCTCCCGCTAAATACAACTACGTAAATACAACTAGGTAAACACACACACACACACACACACACACACACACACACACACACACACACACACACACACACACACACACACACACACACACACTCTCTCTCTCTCTCTCTCTCTCGGTGGCGCGGGTTCGAATCCTACCCAGGCTGAAATAATTTCAGTACCGCTGCGCTTCGAGTCGTTACTCCAACTCTCGTGGGCGGGGAGTTGTGTGTGTGTGTGCGTGGAAGGTCACAGCATTACCCATAAATCGGTCATACAAGCTATGAGCTCTTCCGGGAGGGAAACAGCTGTCGATCACGAATCCAACACGTGATCCAAAGACCAAGGTGAATCACACACACACACACACACACACACACACACACACACACACACACACACACACACACACACACACACACATATATATATATATATATATATATAAATATATATATATATATATATGTATATATATATATATATATATACACACACTGGCGAGCTTCGGAACCGTAAACATCTCTTCATTTGTGCTCCGTAGAAGACGAAAATTCTTAATTGTACAGTACAACGAAAGAAGGAGGCCTGGTTTGTATTGAGCGGGAGGGGGAGCAATTGTGGTTGTCCATAATGAATTCTCTGCAGTGCTACTTTGGCTAAATAAGAGAAAATTCAAGAATCACTTTCAGGCTTTGGTAAGTACGAGAGGGGAAATTTGAATCGAATCTTAGACACGGAAAGGGAAATGAGTAATAACAGAAAATGGTGGGAGAACGAATTCATGGAACAATGGAAAGAAATTTTAGAATTAATGGAATGTTTAGGCCAAGCTAATATCGAGATATCCGATCTAAAAACAAACAAACTCAGAACTAAGAACCGAACTCAAGGTAATGAAAAATTATATAATAGAGGTTAAGCGTGAAAATGAAAAGATGAAAATTAATGACACTATCAATAGCAAAAACAACAGGTAAACAACAAAACACAAGAAATGACTGAAAGAATTAAAGAAAACCTAGGTGAGGAAAGTATGCAAAAGACTAAGAAATGGAAGAAAAACGGAGAAAATGAAGAAATTGCCTTTAAAGAAATAGTCCAACAACAGATGCAGGAAAATATAAAAAATACAATCATCCAAGTAATTAAAGAAAAGGCAAATTGGATTAGAGATGCAGTGGATAGGAAAAAATTTATCATGGTGTATGGACTAAGGGAAAACATGGTCTGATGAGGTACATGAGAGAAAAAGCAGATAAAAACAGCAATATAAATTGTAAAAGAAATAAAAGATAGTGATCAGGAAGTAGAGAAATATATAGATGAAGTGTATAGAATGGTACTTTATTCTAAGGAAAGAAATCGACCCCTAAAGATAAAACTAAGATCACAAATGTTAGTAGAAGACATCAGAAAAGCAAGCAAGTTGGCAAGGAGCGAACACCACAACAAGATATGGATAAAAGAAGAATTGAATGTTGAGGAATTAGAAAAAGAAGAGACACTAAAAGATGAAGCTAAAAAAAAAACAGTGTTAGCTCTGTTGCTACCACCACTCAGTTCCCTTCTCTCCTTAATTACTGGTTTTAATTCTATTAACTGTTCCTTCTATGAATTTTTATTTCTTCATTCACTTTCAACTTTCTTCACTTTCTTTTCATCATTGTATAATTGTAAGTCACTCATCTGTAGGCCCCATGCCTCTTTCGTCCTACTTATATGGAGCTGCCTAGTGTAGGCCTTATGGTCTCTTGCAGTCTCCTTCATTCTTATGTTCTTAAGTAGTAAAGTACACCAGAGGATCCTTATTACACTCACCAAGCCAAGTCTGCTTCGACGCCACTATTTAATTCATCCAATAACTTTGACCGTTACAAATAAGTGCCGTCCTTTAAGGGCATGACTTTACCTCTGTGCATCAATAATTTCTCTCCCTCCTCCTCCCTTTTCTCCAATCAGACTCTTATACTGTCTCAAGCAATACTGCTTACGCAAGCAATCTTGTCACGAAGCGAAGTGGCTTTAGCGTTAACAATTCACAAAATCAGCACCTATATCGATACCCTAGCTTGTGTTTACAAACATTGGGCGGTGAGCGAGAATATGCAACTCTGGAACTCCGTAGCGACCATTATTTTCAAAACATCTAAGTCGTAAAATTAATTTCTCGCCACCTACCCCTCTATCTGCTTACTTGTCTACTTTGATCTACCAGCCTCTTACACAAAGAGAACGGAGACCAAAAGCAAGGAATTCTATTGGAGGGTAATTGACATAAGGCTGAGAAAATGGTACATCAGAATGGGCGAAACAAACACAGAAAAAAAAAAAAATAGAAGAAGAAAAAATAAATAAAAATAAAATAAAAGTGGCCTATACTAACATTGACGGATTAATTTCAGGACTCAACGAACTAAATGATTACCTGTTGGATGAAAAACCAGACTTAATGGGAATTGTGGAGACGAAATTAAGGGGTCCAATACCACCCAACAATGTTGGACACGGGCTATACAATTATTGGATTAAAAACAGAAACGAGAAACAGGGAGGAGGAATCATGTTCTTGGCCAAGAAAAACTTGAATGTGACAAAGATTACTGAGGGTAAGAACAATGTAGAAATGATCATGATAAAAGTCGAAGACAGGGACATGAAATGTAGAAAGTTTGTGGTGATGTATGTGCCCCCAAAAACGAGCGCTTGGAAAGAGAACGAGCATTCGAAAATGTTAGAAGATACAAGACATTCATTAAACGAGATACTAAAGGGCGGAGGTAACCTGGTAATTATGGGGGATTTTAACTGCAAAGAAATTTGTTGGGAGGAAATGACAGTGAAGGGCGGAGAGGATCTGTGGGGTAATGTATTACTGGACATGACCATGGAATATACAATGACACAATGGGTCAATGAAAACACCAGATACAAAAGTAATGAAGAACCGACGGGACTGTATTTGATATTTACAACGGAACCTGAAATTGTGGATAAAATCAAATACAAGACACCATTTGGAAAGAGTGACCATATACTTATAGAGACTGAACTAAAAGAAGAAATGTATATGGAGAAAAATGAAAAGTACAGAAAAGGAAGATTGATGTACAACAAAACGGACTTTGGAAAAATAGAGAAATTCTTTCAAAATGCAACTCGGGAAAGATTCTACATGGAAGAGACAAAAGTGGAAGAGATTTGGGAGATATTGACGGATATCTATAACGAAGAAGTGAATAGGTACGTACCAAGACAGAAACAATAGAGAGTGTACATTAAATGCTGGTTGAATAGAAGATGCAGTGAGGTGAAAGATAGAAGAGACAAAGCTTGGAAAAATGGAGAAAAGACAAATAGAAAAATGGAAAATGGCAAATATATATAAACTATAGAAATGAGTTTGTAAAAGTGCGAAGAGAGGAAAAAAGGAACTGTGAAAAAGACATTACAGGAAAATGCAAAGAGCAACCCAAACTATTCTATAGATATGTGAATGGTAAACTTAAAAATAAACAACAAATGGTGAAACTGCGCCAAGGAAATACAGAATACACAGAAGATCTAGAAATGGCCGAAGTCATGAACAATCACTTCAAGTCTGTTTTCACCAGATGGAGTAAAATCTAGGTGGGGCAATGTTACGCGTGGGGTCCCCCAGGGCTCGGTTTTGGGTCCCTTGTTTTTCATTATGTACATGAACGACTTAGACGACGGGATAAATAGTGATGTTAGTAAGTTGGCGGACGACACTAAGATAGGACGCCTAATTAGGTCAGGAGACGACACAGAGATTCTGCAGGATGATCTTAACAAATTGTTCACATGGTCGGTGAAATGGCAAATGAACTTCAATATCTCTAAGTGTAGCGTGTTAAACGTAGGGCTACACAACCCCGAAAATAGATACAGCTTAGATAACACGCTTTTAGAGAAAACTGAGTGCGAGAGAGACTTGGGAGTTCTAGTGAGCCCGGACCTTAAAACCAGGAAACAGTGCATTAGCGCCAGGAATAAAGCTAACAGAGCATTAGGTTTCATTGCTAGGATGGTAACGAATAGAAGTGCAGAGATAATTATTAAACACTATCTAGCGATAGTTAGACCCATCATTGACTATGCGGTACAGTTTTGGTCTCCATCCTACAGAATGGACATCAATTCACTAGAATCAGTACAGAGAAGAATGACCAAAATGATACATGGGCTCAGAAATTTGCCTTACGAAGAGAGGCTTAGGCACCTTAACTTATACTCTCTGGAAAGACGCAGAGTGCGGGGTGATCTAATAGAGGTGTTCAAGTGGATCAAAGGCTTTAACAAGGGTGATGCAAACAAGGTCATCATATTAAAACAACAGGACAGGACTCGCAGTAATGGTTATAAACTGGACAAGTTTAGATTTAAAAAGGAAATAGGCAAGAATTGGTTTACTGATAGGGTGGTCGACGAATGGAATAAACTTAGTAACCATGTAGTAAGCACTGAAACTATCAGTTGATTTAAGAAACGATTAGACAACTTTATGGATGGGGATGACACATACACACACACACACACATATATATATATATATATATATATATAAATATATATATATATATATATATATATATATATATACATATATATACATACACACACACATACATACATACATACACACACACATACATACATACATACATACATACATACATACATACATACAAACACAGCCTGGCATCGTCTCATGAGTTCCTGGACGTTGTAAAAAAAAAAAAAAAAAAAAAAAAAAATGCGCCCAAATGAGGGAAAATGGCTTTGCTTTTAACTGATATTCCCACTGATAGAACAATCAAGTTTATTTGTAATGAAATATACAAAAGTGGACCTGTCCCCGGATTTGACATACCTGAAAAAAGTCTCCGTTTTCTACTTGAGAAATAGGCATCCGCAAAGATGACTCCTTTCCGCTGCCCACCGGGGATGCTTGACCAACAGACTACTAAATAAAGTCAAAGCCCATGGCAAAGGAGGAAAAGTGTTTGAATGGATTAGAGCTTGGATCAGTGACAGAAAACAGTGGGTCACCATAAATGGTGTAAAATCCAAATGGGGGAGTGTTCCTAGTGGAGTTCCCCAAGCTCTGTTTTGGGTCCCTTATTGTTCATTATGTTTATGAACTACTTGGACAATGGGATCAATAGTGATTATAGTAAGTTTGCGGACGACACTAAAATAGGACGCCAAATTAGGTCAGGAGACGACGCCGAGATTCTGCAGGAGGATCTTCACAAATTGTTCACATATCTGTGAAATGGCAAATGAACTTCAATATCTCAAGGTGCAGCGTGTTAAACGTAGATTTACACAACCCAGAAAGTAGATATAGCTCAGCTAACATTTTTTTTAAACAGAAAACTCAATGCGAGAGAGACTTGGGAGTTCTAATGAGTCCTCACCTTAAATCCAGGAAAGAGTGCATTAGCGTCAGGAATAGAGCTAACAGATCTTTAGGTTTCATTGCTAAGACGGTTACAGATAGAAGTGCAGAGGTAATTATCAAATTCTATCTGGCGTTAGTTAGACCCATCCTTGACTATGCGTTACAGAAGAGAATGACCAAAATGATACATGAATCAAAGGCTTTAACAAGGGTGACGCAAACAAGGTAATTATATTAAGACAATAGGACAGGACACGCAGTAATGGATTTAAATTGGGCAAATTTAGATTTAAAAAGGAAATCGGCAAGAACTGGTTTACCAGTAGTGATCAACCAATGGAATAGAATTAGTAACCATGTAGTGAGATGACAGGTGGTAATGGACATGGAACTGCCTAGTGTAGGCCTTATGGTCTCTTGCAGTCTCCTTCATTCTTATATTATTATGAGTTCTTATGTTATAACCCAATGTTAGTGTCCTTGACATAAACAGTGGAAGAAAAAGAGCAATTGGTCTGTTTGAGGAGTACGGTCGATACCTCTATAAGATTCTTCAAGGTTTCAAAGTCTAAATGGCAATCGGTTTGAACAAAAATATCATCAATGTATCTACAGTAAATGGCAGGTTGACTAATTTGGCTAAAATGGATTCCTCTATTGTGCCCATGAAAAAAATTAACAAAGAAAATCTCCAGAATATAGCAACAACATCCGTCATAAGAACATAAGAATGAAGGAGACTGCAAGAGACCATAAGGCCTAAACTGGACAGTTCCATGTCCATTACCACCTGTCATCCCCATCCATAAAGTTGTCCAACCGTTTCTTAAAACAACCGATAGTTTCAGCGCTCACTACATGGTTACCAAGTCTATTCCATTCGTTGACCACCATATTAGTAAACCAGTTCTTGCCTATTTCCTTTCTAAATCTAAATTTGTCCAATTTAAATCCATTACTGCAAATCCTGCCCTATTGTCTTAATATGATGACTTTGTGTCACCCTTGTTAAAGCATTTGATCCACTTAAACACCTCTCTTACATCACCCCACACTCTGCGTCTTCCTAGAGAGTGTAAGTTAAAAGTGCCTGAGCTTCTCGTAAGGTAAATTTCTGAGCCTATGTATCATTTTGGTCATTCTCCTCTGTACTTATTCTGGTGAATTGATAACTATTCTATAGGGCGGAGACCAAAAGTGTAACGCATAGTCAAAGATGGGTCCAGAGAGAATTTAATGATTACCTCTGCAGCTCTATTCGTAACCGTCGTAACAATGAAACCTAAAGATCTGTTAGCTCTATTCCTGACGCTAATGCACTCTTTCCTGGATTTAAGGTGAGGACTCATTAGAACTCCCAAGTCTCTCTCGCATTGAGTTTTCTGTTAAAAAAATGTTGGCTAAGCTACATCTACTTTCTGGGTTGTGTAAATCTACGTTGAACACGCTGCACTTTGAGATACTAAAGTCCATTTGTCATTTCACCGATATGTGAACAATTTGTGAAGATCCTCCTGCAGAATCTCGGTGTCTTCTCCTGACCTATTTTGGCGTCCTATTTTAGCGTAGTCCCCAAATTTAATTATCACTATTGATCCCATCGTCAAAGTCGTTTATATACATAATGGACAATTAGAGACCCAGAAGCGAGCCCTGAGAAACTCCAGAAAAACTAGAAACATTCCCCCATTTGGATTTTACATAATTTATGGTGACCCACTGTTTTCTGTCACTGATCCAAGCTCTAATCCATTCAAACACTTTTCCTCCTTTGCCATGGGCTTTGACTTTATTTAATAGTCTATGGTAGGGCACCTTGTCGCTTTGCTAAAGTCAAGGTTGTGGCAACACGCCATTACTGTAGTGTCCCCTTGACGCATATAGCATTTTTGTAAAATAAAATCACTGTAATGTAAGAACTATTATATGTGTCCGTGATTATATATTATATATTGTAAATAATATTGCCACATACTAGGATAGCCCTTATAATGTGAAAATCATCTAAATGTAACACCGTTGTATGAATTGTACAAACTAATAAAATATTGTTTGTATATAATTTATGTCATGGCGGACGGGAAATGCAACAATAAGTCTGAAGAAATTTGGGATGTAATCAATCCTTCTCTTACGGACGCATACCACTTACCATGATGTAAACCATGTCAAGGTATATAATATTGTAACTAATAATATCATCTGACGCCTTGAAGATATTAATGTAAAAAATAGAGATTAGTCACACATGGCTTACCCTTGGAAAACCCATGCCCAGAGTCACGAATCAAATTATTTCTCTCGATGTGATATCTGATTCTATTAGCTATTATTTATTCAAGCATTTTACCTATAACCGATGTCAAACAGATTGGCCTGTAGTTGCATATAGACGACTTATATCCTATTTTGAAAACAGGAACAACGTTTTGCCTGCCTCCAAGAAATAGAGACAAAACCAGAGGACTTTTTATATATTTCCGTTAACTGGTCGTACATTTCAATACATTCTTTAAGGACTCTCGGAAAATTGATGTCTGGACCCGGGGATTTTGTAGCTTTAAGTCTATCAATTTATTTGACTACTACCTTACTAATGCTGATGTTAGCTAGTCTATTTTTTTCATTCCCACTGAAAATTGGGTCGTAGTCAGGTACCATATCTAACTTCACCTTTGTAAACACCGTGGGAAAATATTTGTCAAACGCCTCGCTCATTTTTTCCATGGAATCTACCATGATATCTTCGTCTCTATTCATGAGTGGAGAAAATGAGCACCACCGAAATATAAACAATCCACAATCAGTACCTCTTATAGAGTAACCCTAACCAATTGTTCATCTCAGTCGAATGTCCAGAAGGAGATCGACAGAGCCAACTGCTCATCAGTAATGGATATCCAACCGCAAAGTCCAGGCTACTCTTCGGAAAGTAATTGGCACTTGGTGCAAAAAACCACACCGCAAAACTTGTATTTTTTTTTTAATTTAAAGTGCACACCTACGCGATATAGCAATAGAAAATTAAACTATAAAATTGTAAATCATAATATATCAACATCAACGTAATATACTTTATTCTTGGCGGAAATAAATAACATAAAAAATTGATAAAAGTTATATACAAACAAACATAGACGTTTCGACTGCTTGAGATGCCATCTTTGCTTTGGTATATGTAGAGGACGAAAAGATTAAAGTATAGTAAATTCATCTATTCTATCCTAACCTACCTACCAAAACTATTCTGCATTTAGTAATGCGGTACCTGTAATGCTAGAGGTCATCCGGGTTGTCGTCGTCTTCGACCTCCGAATCTATCAAAACTAAGATGGCGTCTGAATGAGTCGACTCGACTTCGTTCGTTTGTGCATAGCTTTTAGCAACGTTTTCAGTTATTTATTTACGTCAAGAAAAACAATGATTAAGTTGATGTATTATAATATAATTTAGAATATTAACATTTAAGCTTATAATACTATATCGCGTGTGCTTTTCTATATATATTTTTTAGTATGCGGAGGATATGGTGTTGTAATAGTGTATATGGATTTTCTTATGTTATTCTTGAGTATCTGTATCAATATATAGTATCAAAACACCATGTCTTCCGCATACAAAGATATAACCAATTTTGGTGGCATTATTAAAATGGACTGGAAACCCAGTGGCGAGGATACCCTGAAATTAATCATTTACTACAGAAACCTAAGAACATCAGCACTCGTTTTGAGAAACAATCAATCTGTCAATGATGAGTATGCATTACATGCTACAAACACTATCACAAAGATTAACTTTTCCCATGGATAACAACGCAATAGAATCTCATGGATAAACACAGCTTAAAAATAACCCCTAACGACTTAAATTCTAACACAGCTTTTAGGACTGAAAGTAATTGTATGAGAATTAAAATGCTTGAAGGAGATATTAAGGAAAACTCCCCGTCCAGCAAAAACAAAACATGTGCGAGACTGGAACTGTTTGGAGCTTCCACGGTGATCGAGTTTTCACATTATGTGCACTCATGCCCCCTTCCCTGATTCCCAGAATTTTGTATTATTAAAACTCATTCAAAAGTTAATCTGAAGATCTTGGTGCTACGGGCGAAACGTCGAAAAGAATATAATTACTGAAATATACCAACATGGTTCCATTTGGTGATGCTGAATTTCCCTTCCAAAT
>NC_134798.1:21242332-21254832 GCF_046742065.1 Oratosquilla oratoria
TTGTCAATATATTCCATTTCTCTTCCACTGTTATTTCTTCTTTGTATATTCCTTCCCAGTTTCCTTTTTGAAAGAATTCTCTTATTTTATCAAAGTTTGTTTTTTCATACATCATTCTTCCTTTTCTATATTGTTCATTTCTTTTCATGTATTTTTTCTCATTTAGTTCTAGTTCTATCAATATGTGGTCATTTTTACTTATTGGTGCCTGGTATTCTATCTTTTCCACTATTTCAGGTTCTGATGTGATTATTAGGTCTAGTCTCGATGGTTCTTCTTTATTTCTATACCTAGTGTTCTCTTGGATCTATTGTGTCACTGTGTGGTCAATAATCATCTCAAGTAGAACATTTCCCCATGAGTCTTCTCCATCCTTTACGGTCATCTCTTCCCAGCAGATTTCTTTGCAATTAAAGTCGCCCATCATAACTATTCTTCCTCCATCTTCCATTATCTTGTTTAGTGTTATCCTTGTGTCCTCTAACATACTTTTATGTTCACTCTCTTCCCACGAGGCTGTTTTTGGGGGCACGTAGTTTATTACAAACTTTCTGCTCTTCTTATCTCTGTCTTCTATTTCTATCATAATCATCTCTACTCTATTCTTTCCATATGTGACACACCTCACGTTTATATCCTTCTTAGTCAGGAACATAACTCCACCCCCTTGTTTTATCTCTCTGTTTCTAATCCAATAATTATATGGATTGTGTCCTATGCTGTTGGGTGGTAGTGGACCTTTTAATTTTGTCTCAACAATTCCCATTATGTCCGGATCTTTTTCCTTCAGATACTCGTTCAGTTAATTTAGTCCTGTTATTAATTCATCTATATTTGTGTAGGATACTCTTAACTTTCTGTTATTTCCATTGTATTCTCTGTTTCTTTTTTGTTTCTCTCTGTTATGGTCCATTTCTTCAATTTCATATTCACTACTCTCCAGTAGAATTCTTGTTTTTCTGACTCCGTTCTGGTATCGTTTTTTTCTTTAGCTTCTTTCCTTTTCATTTTTTCCTTCTCTCTTTCCTCCTTATTCATTTCTCTTTTTATCCATACCTTTTTATATTGTTCACTTTCTGCTAGCTTCCCTGTTTTTGCTAAGATATTCTCTGATATTGTTTGTGATCTGAATTTAACCTTAATTGGTCTGGTCTTATCTGTACTATACTTTCCGAGTCTAAACTTCTCTTCAATTTGTTTCATTATTTGAGGTTCATCTTCCTGAACTAATTCTAGTAATCTACTTACTTTTTCATTTTCCTCCTTGATTCTTGTGGTTCTATCTGGGTTATGTTTCTCTTCCATTCCTAATATAATTATACATTTCTTTTTATTTGCTAAGTCTCTAAAAATATTCTCCTTCTGTCTCATCACTTTGATAACTGAGTCTTCAGATTGTTCTTTCATTTGCTGTTTAATTATATCAGTAAATGCAACTTTACTATTTTCCTGGATCTTCCTCCACCCCTGTGCCTTTTTTGCTATTGTTTCTTTATTGTCTTTATTGTTCCTTTTTAGTTCTTCATTCTCCTCTTTTACATCTCTTAACTGTCTTTTTAGTTCTTTAATTTCATCAGTTAAGTTTTTGTTCGCCTTCTCTAGTTCTTCCAATTTTTCAACCCTCTCCGCAATTTTTGACATTTTACCGAACCTAATCTCCCAACGTTCAGTCATTTGTTCAAGTTTTTCCTCCAGTTTTGCCAGTCGGGGGGAGGTTGGTATCCGCTACCCCCTCATTAAATCCTTGGATATTACTATCCTCACCTTCCATTGAACTGCTCTTATCTATGTTTCTAATCTCTACATTTTTGTTAGTCCCATCATTGAAATCCAAATCATCGGTTCGGTGTTTGTTTACAAGCCGTCTGGCCTCTTGGACCAAGTCCTCCCCTTCCTCATTTCCTTCCATTTCCCTCAGTAATCCCTCCCCTTCTCCTTTTTTCCTCACTTTCCCACTACACCACGAGCAATTCTCCCCCCCTGTAAATACAATAGGTACTTCCTTTGCTTTGGGATCCACGAAAATTTCACTTTTTCTTCTGAACGTCCTCTACGTCATCCATCCGATGAAGTGTGTGTGTGTGTGTGTATTCACTTGGTCTTTTTGGATCACGTGTTCGACTCATGATCGACAGCTATTTCCCTCCTGGAAGAGAGCTCAGAGCTCGTAGGTCCGATCTATGGGTAATGCTATGACCTTTCGCACACACACACCCCCAACTCCCCGCCCACGAGAGTCAGAGTAACGACCCGAAGCGCAGCTGTACCGAAATTAATTTCGGCCCTGGGCAGGATTCGAACCAAGCACTACGCGCACCACCATGCTAGTAGTTCATCGTTCTACCAACTGCGCCACCGCCTAGTTTATTCGCGTGTGTGTGTGTGTGTGTGTGTGTGTGTGTGTGTGTGTGTGTGTGTGTGTGTGTGTGTGTGTGTGTGTGTGTGTTGTAACGTAATTTAATTATTACGTTATTATCTGTATGGACACTTCTCTTTTTCTTGTTTTACCCATGTGTGTTATTCTTATGTATTATATATTTATCATCATGTATTATGTATTATTATTTTGTATGTTCATTTGTAAGTGCAAGCTGTGCCATTAAATACAGTGCGCGATCCTGTGCCAACTCGACTTCACATCTTCTGTATGTTATCAAAATTGTAAAATTACTCTGTATTCCTTCACCTGCCAAAAGTCACGTCCGTAATTCCAGTCGACTGGAATAGATAGTCGACCGATAGAAAAGGAAATTGAACAAGTAACGTCAATCGCCGGCTTCTTCCAGAACAGTTAGTCCCAAGTACCTTGTTACCTTGTTATAGTGTACATTTCTAGTCGGCTCGTAAGCGTCTTCGACCGAGGAAACAGCCGATTGACCATGTGACATCAGAGCCGGCTTTCTGGGACTAAATAGTGTAGCTCCTCCCTTCCTCCTCCTCGGCTTTAGTCCTAAATGCCTTGCCAGAATTACAACACTCCCGGGTCACGACAATATAAGCGCATAGATCCCCTTCACCATAGTTATTTCCAACTAATTCACTCTCTTGACAAGATTTAACTTTGGTTAGATTAGACTCATGAGAAGACGCGTTTGAAGTGATCAGTCACATAATCCTTTTTTTTTCTTCTCTCAATTAAGGTCTCATTTCTGGTACTCATGCCTAGTTTATTCGCTCTTTGGCTGCTAGAGGTTACCCTTCAGCTGAATAAAATCGTCTGGCGAAACTTTTACTCGAATATAAACGTCAAGCGTAGCAAGTAGATGGTCAGTTAAAGAGGTTGTGGTGGTTTAGCCTGGTTGTTGTAGCTGAAGTTATGGATATAGATTTACAGTCTACAGTTGGAATGGTGGCCTGGGCTTTGGGAGAAGTGTGATTGTTGTGGGGCTGCAGTGTGATGTTTTGTGGTGCTGGAGGTTGTCATGAGCTGGAAGAAGTCATGGGTAGAGGTGTAGAGGAGTTTAGAGGTATTGAGGTAGTTTATGTGTGTAATAATGACGCTTATGACAACGGAATTAGTGATTGGAATAGGTGGATCTGTAGGCGAAAGTTATCATGACAATCAAATTGTTGGGAAAATGTGTGCAGTTGTCACGATGTAATCTGTCGTAGCGGTATTAGTCATGCACATGGCTCTGAAGGTTCTGTAGTAGGAAAAAATATGCAAAACTAACATCAAATATAGGTTAAATATATGATGTGGAGTTGTTATAACCGACCAAGTCACAGCGGACCAGTTATCTCGTGATGTGACAGGTTCACAGAATTTCGTGAACCTGTCGGTAGATGTGGCCCAGGCTGGACGTGGGCACAACGGTTTTGGTGCTGGTGACTGGTGGTCACGGTAATAATCTTTGCTATTGAAAGAGTGTCATCGAGATGAATAAAATAACGTGACGTCAGTCAAATTACACGGAAATGTATCATCAAGAACAGATGAGGTTATATTAAGCAAATCAAGTAATAGGATTACCTGAATAGTTGTCAGCCCAGGGTAATTCTATGGCAACATCTCGATACGGAGGGGAAGCACAGAGATCTGTTTTCCCCAGAAATGCGTAGACTCAGAGGTGACTTGATACAGGTATTTAATTCTAAAGGGGATCGACAATATCAAAAGTGACAACATTTTTACACTGAATGAGAATCCGACAAGAAATAATGGTCTCAAATGGTCAGGAAATAGATTTAATTTGGAAGTGGGTTGAAACAACTTCGCCAACCGTGTAGTTAATGAAGGGATAAACTTCCTGCAGAGGCAGTGCAATGTAGTTCAGTTCGAAGCTTTAAGATTCGTTTAGATAAACATCTAATAACAGGATTGAACGAACTGAATGATTATCTGAAGGAAAAAGAACTGGACATAATGGGAATTGTAGAGACCAAATTAAAAGGTCCACTACCACCCAACAGTGTAGGATATGATGCATATAATTACTGGATTAGAAACAGAGAGACAAAACAAGGGGGTGGAGTTATGTTCCTTACTAAGAAAGATATAAACGTGAGGAGTGTCACATATGGAAAGAATAGAGTAGAGATGATTATGATCGAAGTGGAAGACAGAGATAAGAAGAGCAGAAAGTTTGTAATAAATTATGTGCCTCCAAAAACAGCCTCGTGGGAAGAGAGTGAACATAAAATTATGTTAGAAGACACAAGGATAACACTAAATAAGATAATGGAAGATGGAGGAAGAATAGTTATGATGGGCGACTTTAATTGCAAAGAAGTCTGCTGGGAAGAGATGACAGTAAAGGGTGGAGACGACTCATGGGGAAATGTTCTACTTGAGATGATTATTGACTATACAATGACGCAATGGATTCAAGAGAACACTAGGTATAGAAATGAAGAACCATCGAGACTTGACCTAATAATCACATCAGAACCTGAAATAGTGGAAAAGATTGAATATAAGAAACCAATAAGTAAAAGTGACCACCTATTGATTGAACTAGAACTAAATGAGGAAAAATACATGAAAAGAAATGAACAATATAGAAAAGGAAGATTGATGTATGAAAGAACAAATTTTGATAAAATAAGAGAATTCTTTCAAAAAGAAAACTGGGAAGGAATATACAAAGAAGAAACAACAGTGGAAGAGAAATGGAATATTAAAAAAAAAGTGGAAAAGTATGTCCCAAGACAAAAGCAAGAAAAAGAATATGTAAAGTGTTGGTACAACAAAAGATGTAGGGAGTTAAAATACAAAGGAGATAAAGCTTGGATAAAGTGGAAAGACAAAAGACCTGAAAATGGAAAATATATACTAGTTATAGAAATGAATATGTACAAGTGTGCAGAGAGGAAAAGAGAAAATATGAAAAAGACGTCATAGACAAATGTAAAGATCAACCAAAAATATTTTACGGATTTGTAAACAACGAACTGAAAAACAAACAAGAATTAGAGAAATTACGATAAGGAGGAGTTGAATACACAGAAGAAATAGAAATGGCAGAAATTAAGAACAAGCATTTTAAATCGGTGTTTACAAGGGAGAACATACAACCTGGAGAGATCGAATGGGAAGAGAAAGTCCCCCCTATGAAAGAAATAGAAGTAACAAAGAATGAGATAATGAAACACTTAAGTAATCTTGATGTCAGAAAATCGCATGGACCAGATGCAATAGCAAACTGGATTTTGAAAGAATGCAGAAATGAACTGGCAGACAAAATACATAGCATAATAAACAGTTCCTTGAAAGAAGGAAAAGTTACAAAAGATTGGAAAAGAGTAAATATAGTACCAATATATAAAGGGGGAAATAAAGAAGACCCTACCAACTATAGACCAGTCTCTCTAACAAGTACAATAGCAAAAATTTGTGAAATAATTATCAAAAGTAGATGGATAAGGTATTTAGAAAAAAACAAAAAAAAAACGTGCTAAATCCAAGACAATTTGGATTCAGACAAGGACGATCATGCGTCACCAATTTAATGTTTCTATTCAAGGCTAATAGATATAATACAAGAAAGAGATGGATGGGCTGATTGTGCATTTCTAGACCTAAAAAAAGCTTTTGACAAAGTACCACATAAGAAGTTGCTCAAGAAATTAGAAACTGAAGGAGGACTACAGGGCAAACTGCTTAATTGGATGGAAAACGTTTTGCAAGAAAGAAAAATGAGAGTAGTGATAAGAGACAAACACTCTAATTGGGATGAAGTAATAAGTGGTGTTCCACAAGGAACAGTTCTGGCCCCAATAATGTTTGCCATTTATATATATTAATGATATGGATGAAGAAATTGAAAGTTATATGAGCTTCTTTGCAGATGATGCAAAACTGTTAAAAAAAGTGAACACGGAAGAAGATTGTGAGTCACTACAGAGTGATCTCAATAAAGTATGGGAATGGAGTAAGAAGTGGGAGAAGAAGGAATAGAAAAAAAAAGTAGAAAATGAGAAGGACCTGGGAGTCATTGTTATGAATAATATGTCACATGAGAAACATATAAACAAGATTTTTGGAGAATCTTATAATTTAATAACAACAATCAAAGTGGTATTTACATACCTGGATGAAGAAATGGTGAAGAAAATTCTAATCACTTTGATAAGACCAAGATTGGAAAAATCAAGAAAGACACCTATAGAAGAGATATGAAAAAGAACAGCTTTCCTCACAGAGTAATAGACATTTGGAACAAGTTAGATGAGAAAGTGGTGTGTGCAAAAACAATACATGAATTTAAAAACGGTTTAGATAAAATGAGATATGAAGACGGGACACGACGAGCATAGGTCCCCTTCCTGTAAAATACAACTAGGTAAATAGGTAAAAACACACACACGCACACACACACGTCAGTCGAAGTGACAGCGAAGTTTGGAAGTCCAGGAAAACTTCAAGTTTCGTCGATCTCAACAACGAGGGAGTAACTTTGTTGTATTAGTAGGGAAGGGGAAAGCTCGTGGTGTAGTGGGAAGATGAAGATAAAGGAGAGAGAGATTACTGAGGAAAATGGAACGAAATGAGGAAGGGGATGAACGGGCCCCGAATATTAGAAGGGGTGTAAACAAAAGGGGTGCAGAACACACAGACGAGGAAGAACAAGGAAGCAGAGGTGTCAAAAGCAGAAATATTGATAATAGCAGCTCAATGGAAAGAGAAGATAACTGCTTTTATGAATTTAATGAGGGAGGAGGTGACAACCTCCCCCGACTTGTAAATCTAGGGAAGAAAAAAAAAAAAAAAAAAAAAAAAAACGGAGCATGGGAGGTTAGGTTTAACCAATTAACACTAGTTACCCAAACAGTTGATATATTGGAAGAACTAAAGGAGGAGAATCAAACCTAACTAAAGAAATAGATGAATCATAAAGACAGTTAAAGGAAGTAAAAGATGAGAATGAGGAATTAAAGAATAATAATGAAGAGAATAAAGAGTCCATGGCAAAAGAAGCACAGGGTTGGAGAAAAGTCCAAGAGAACAACAAAATTGTATTTAGAGATATAGTGATACAACAGATGAAAGAACAAAATAAGGACACATTTATTAAAGTGATGAGACAGAAGGAGAATATAGTAAGAGACTTAGCGGACAAAAAGAAATGTATAATTATATTAGGGATGGAAGAGAAGCATAATCCAAATACACAAATTTAAAAATAGTCTAGATAAAACGAGATATGAAGACGGGACACCACGAGCATAGCTCCCCTTTCCGTAAAATACAGCTAGGTAAATACAACTAGGTAAATACACACACACACACACACACACACACACACACACAGACACACACACACACACACACACACACACACACACACACACACACACACACACACACACACACACACACACACACACACACACACACACACACACACACACACACACACACACACACACACACAAACACACACACACACAACACACACACACACACACACACACACACACACACACACACACACACACACACACACACCCGCACGCACACACACACACACACACACACACACACACACACACACACACACACACACACACACACACACACACACACACACACACACACACACACACGACTCGGTAGCGCGGTTGGTAGAATCCCCGACTGTCACTACGGCGGTCCGGGTTCGAATCCTGCCCAGGGCTGAAATAATTTCAGTATCACTGCGCTTCGAGTCGTTACTCCAACTCTTGTGGGTGGTGTGGGGTGTATGTGTGTGCGTGTAAGGTCACAGTATTACCCATAGATCGGTCATACGAGTTCTGAACTCTTCCGGGAGGGAAACAGCTGTCGATCACGAGTCCAACACGTGATCCAAAGACCAAAGTTAATCACACACACACACACACACACACACACACACACACACACACACACACACACACACACACACACACACACACACACACACACACACACACACACACCACGCGGTTGGTAAAGTCCCAGACTGTCAGTATGGCGGTACCGGCGGTACCTGATTCGAATCCTGCCCAGGGCTGAAATTATTTCAGTATCGCTGCGCTTCGAGTCGTTACTCCAACTCTCGTGGGCGGGGAGTTGGGTGTGTGTGTGTGCGTGTAAGGTCATAGCATTACCCATAGATCGGTCATACGAGCTCTAAGCTCTCTTCTGTTAGGGAAATAGCTGTCAATCACGAGTCCAACGCGTGATCCAAAGACCAAGGTGAATCACCAAGGTGAATCACACACACACACACACACACACACACACACACACACACGCATACACACACTGATAAGTGGTGTTCCACAAGGGTCAGTGCTGGCTCTAATCATGTTTGCCATATACATAAACGACATGGATGAAGGAGTTGAATGTTATATGAATTTCTTCGCAGATGACGCAAAAATATTAAAGAAAGTAAGAACAGAACTTGACTGTGATTCATTACAATCAGACCTGGACACAATCTGGAAATGAACTCAAAAGTGGGAAGTGAACTTCAATATCAAGAAGTGTAGCATAATGGAGTTTGGAAAAAGCAAAAACAGAATTTCAAAAAATTACAAAATTAGCGAGGAAGAAATAAAAAAGTGCTCTCGGAAAGGGGCCTTGGAGTATTAATCAGCAAAGACATGACACCGGATAAACATATAAACAAAAATAGTCGGTGATACCTGCAACCTATTAAGGTCAATGAAAGTGGCATTTGACTACTTGGATGAAGAAATTATTAAAAAAAATATTAGTTACATTGATCAGACCAAAGCTGGAATATGCAGCGACACTATGGACATCCAGTACTAAAAAGAATAGAAAGAAACTAGAAAGAATACAGAGAGCAACAACAAAGTTGACACCAGCTCTTTCCAATTTAACATACGAACAAAGATTATCGAAATTGGAACTACCAACACTAGAGCAGAGAAGATAAAGAGGTGATCTACTGACTATATGTAGAATCATGAAAGGAATGGAAATCCTTGACAGGAATGATTTGCTAAAAATGACAATGGAAAAACAAAAGGTCATGAAAAGAAACTCAAAAAGGATAACTATGGAAGAGATCGGAAAAAGAATAGCTTCCCACTCAGAGTGCTGGATATATGGAATAACTCTAGATAAAGAAACAGTGTGTGCAAATACTATTCGAGATTTATCTTAAAATCTTGAATAGTATTTGCACACACTGTTTCTTTATCTAAGTGGGAAGTGAACTTCAATTTGATGCAAGATACAAAGACGGGTCACTATGAGCATAGCTCCCTTCCCGTGTAATACAACTAGGTAAAACACACACACACACACACACACACACACACACACACACACACACACACACACACACACACACACACACACACACACACACACACACACACACACACACACACACACACGACTCGGTGGCGCGGTTGGTAGATTCTCCGACTGTCGCTACGGCGGTCCGGGTTCGAATCCTGCCCAGGGCTGAAATATCAGTATCGCTGTGCTTCGAGTCGTTACTCCAACTCTCGTGGGCGGGGAGTTGGGGTGTGTGTGTGCGTGTAAGGTCATAGCATTACCCATAGATCGGTCATACGAGCTCTGAGCTCTCTTCCGAGAGTGAAATAGCTATCGATCATGAGTCCAACCCGTGATCCAAAGACCAAAGTGAATCACACACACACACAGTTCCCGGCTGCCATTACGGAGGTTCGGGTTCGAATTCTGCCCAGGGCTGAAATAATTTCAGTATCGATGCGCTGCGGGTTGTTACTCCAACTCTCGTGGGCGGGGAATTGTGTGTGTGTGTCTGCGCGTATGGTCACAGCTTACCCATAGATCGGTCATATGCGAACTCTGAGCTCTCTTCCGGGAGGGAAATAACTGTCGATCACGAGTCCAACACGTGATAAAAAGACCAAAACCATAGTGAATCACACACACACACACACACACACACACACACACACACACACACACACACACACACACACACACACACACACACACACACACACACACACACACACACACACACCTTCCTCGTGGCGCTGTGGTTAAGAGTTCTCGTCTGCCACTACAGCTGTCTGAGTTCGACTCCCACCCAGGGCTGAAATAACTTCAGTATCGCTTCGCTGCGGGGTATTACTCCAACTGTCGTGGGCGGGAGTTGGGTGTGTGTGCGCGTGTAAGCTCACAGTTTTACCCATAGATCGGTCATACGAGCTCTGAGCTCTCATCTGGGAGGTTAATAACTGTCGACCACGAGTCCAACACGTAATCCAAGACAATGGTGAATCACACACACACACACACACACACACACACACACACACACACACACACACACACACACACACACACACACACACACACACACACACGGCTCGGTGGCGGATTGGTAAAGCACTGGCCTCACAAGCCAGAGAACCGGGGTTCGATTCCCCGGTCGGGCGGAGATAAGTTGGGTTTGTCTCCTTTCACGTGTAGCCCCTGTTCACCTAGCAGCGAGTAGATACGGGACGTTAGTCAAGGAGTTGTGACCTTGCTGTCCCGGTGTGTGGTGTGTGAGTGGTCTCAGACCTACCCAGAGATCGGCTAATAAGGAGCTCTGAGCTCACTACCGTAGGGTGGTGTCTGGCTGTCTCGACAGAGACTGCAGCAGATCCGAGGTGAATACACACACACACACACACACACACACACACAGCGCCACTAAGTCGATCACGACTCAGTGGCGCGGTTTGTAGGGTCTCCGACTGTTAATACGGCGATCTGGGTTCGAATCCTGCCCAGGGCTGAAATAATTTCAGTATCGCTGCTCTTCAAGACGTTATTCCAACTCTCGTGGGCGGAGAGTTGGGTGTGTGTGTGCGTGTAAGGTCACAGCATTACCCATAGATCGGTCATACGAGCCCTTGAGTTCTCTTCCGGGAGTGAAATAGCTGTCGACCACGAGTCCAGCACGTGATCCAAAGACCAAGGTGAATACGTATTTATATATATATACTTATATATATATATATATACATATGTATATATATATATATATATATATATATATATATATATATACATATGTATATACATATATATATATGTATATATATATATACACATATATATATATAGATATATATATATACATACATATATATATATATATATATATATATGTATATATTATATATGTATATATGTATATATGTATATATTATATATATATATGTATATATATATATCATATATATATATATATATATATATATATATATATATATATATATATATAGAGAGAGAGAGAGAGAGAGAGAGAGAGAGAGTTTCCCTTTATACCCGGGGATCGAGTGATTATGCGAGGAGGCTCGACTCGTAGTGGTAGCCTTATGACGTATACAGTCAAGGTAATGCTTATTTTCCCAGAGGATATCACAAAAAATATTTTATATAATTTGGTTTGTGAACTGCCTGCAAAGTAGGTTCTTCCCAGAGGCCTTTTTAACATCTGTGCTGAATCATTTACCTTCGAGTTGTCATTACGAACGATATTTACAGTACGTTCCTGCAATGCGTTCGATTGGACGACGTACTGTCCACTCAGATTAGTCATAAGAAAACATACTAAGGAGCGGTTAGCATGTATCTCTGCATTCCTGGGTGTCAAATGGAGTAGCATTTAATAGAGTATATGCTTTTTAGTTTATATATCTGTAGAGCATATTTCTCTTTAATGGTGTTGGATAAATGGGTGAGGTGAATGAAGTGGAAAGTCTGATGTTATAGTAGTATTATTAGACTTGAAGAAGGGTAGAATGGGAAAAAGAAGAAATAGGGTTAGGGATAAAGTGTGGCCTAATGGTGCATAAATGAAAAAAAATGCAATTGCGGAATAAAGGAGGTGCATAGAAAGTGATGGAAGACTGAAGGATGTACGATGAAAGGGAGGAGAACAACGAAGGGTAAAAGGAGGAAGGAAGGAGAGGAGATCGACACTACATGTGTTCGTATCCGTGAATTCTTGGGTCACACCCTGTCAAAGTCCACATTGTTCGATTCCTAGCTGTGCTCTTGATTT
>NC_134798.1:21259832-21269832 GCF_046742065.1 Oratosquilla oratoria
AATAGCAAAAATATGTGAAAGAATTGTCAAAAGTAGATGGGTAAAATATTTAGAAAAAAAAACGTGCTAAATCCAAGGCAATTTGGATTCAGACAAGGACGATCATGCGTCACCAATTTAATATGTTTCTATTCAAGGCTAATAGATATAATACAAGAAAGAGATGTATGGGCTGATTGTGCATTTCTAGACCTAAAAAAAGCTTTTGACAAAGTACCACATAAGAAATTGCTTAAGAAATTAGAAACTGAAGGAGGACTACAGGGCAAACTGCTTAAATGGATGGAAGACTTTTTGCAAGAAAGAAAAATGAGAGTAGTGATAAGAGACAAACACTCTAATTGGGATGAAGTAATAAGCGGTGTTCCACAAGGAACAGTTCTGGCCTCGATAATGTTTCCTATATATATTAATGATATGGATGACGGAATTGAAAGTTATATGAGCTTCTTTGCAGATGATGCAAAACTTTAAAAAAAAAAAGTGAACACGGAAGAAGATTGTGAGTCACTACAGAGTGATCTCAATAAAGTACAGGAATGGAGTAGGAAGTGGGAGATGGAGTTCAACACTAAGAAGTGTAGTATAATGGAATTTGGAAAAAGCAAAAACAGATAACAGGATCATATAAATTGGGAGATGAAGGAATAAAAAAAGTAGAAAATGAGAGGGACCTGGGAGTCATTGTTATGAACAATATGTCACCTGAAAAACATATAAATAAGATTTTTAGAGAAACTTATAACTTAATAAGAACAATCAAAGTGGCATTTACATACCTGGATGAAGAAATGGTGAAGAAAATTCTAATCACTCTGATAAGACCAAGATTGGAATATGCAGGAACGATATGGTCACCAAGTACAAAAAAATGTATAAAAAAAACTTGAAAGAATACAAAGAGCAATTACAAAATTGGCACCAACACTCTCAAAACTATCATATGAAGAGAGACTAGAGCAAAGACACTAGAGCAAAGAAGAGAGAGAGGAGATTTGATAGCTATTTACAGAATCATGAAAGGCATAGAAATTATTGATAGAGAGAATCTGATCAAATAGGATGATAGAAATACAAGAGGACATGGAGAGAAAATCAAGAAAGACAGCTATAGAAGAGATGTGAAAAAAACAGCTTTCCTCACAGAGTAATAGACAGTTGGAACAAGTTAGATGAGAAAGTGGTGTGTGCAAAAATAATACATCAATTTAAAAATAGTTTAGATAAAATGAGATATGAAGACGGGACCTCACGAGCATAGCTCCCCTTCCCGTAAAATACAACTAGGTAAATACACACACACACACACACACACACACACACACACACACACACACACACACACACACACACACACACACACACACACACACACGTGACGCAGTGGTAGAGTTCCCGGGAGCTACTACGGCCGTCCGGGTTCGAATCCAGTCCAGGGTTGGAATAATTTCAGTATCGCTGCGCTGTGAGTCGTTACTCCAACTCTCGTGAGTGGGAAGTTGGGTGTGTGTGTGCGTGTAAGGTCACAGCATTACCCATAGATTGTTCATATATGAGCTCTGATCACTCTTCTGGGAGGGTAATAGCTCTCACTTACGAGTCCAACACGTGATCCAAGACAATGGTGAATCACACACACACACACACACACTCACACACACACACACACACACACACACACACACACACACACACACACACACACACACACACACACACACACACACACACACACACACACACACACACACACACGACACGGTGGCGCGGTTGGTAGAGTCAGACTGTCAGCATGAGGGTGACGGCGGTACCTGGTTCGGATCCAGCCCTTGGCTGAAATTATTTCAGTATCGCTGCGCTTCGAGTCGTTACTCCAACTCTCGTGGGCGGGGAGTTGGGTGTGTGTGTGCGTGTATGACCATAGATCGGTCATACGAGCTCTGAGCTCTCTTCTGGGAGGGAAATAGCTGTCGATCACGAGTCCAACACGTGATCCAAAAAGACCAAGGTTAATACACACACACACACACACACACACACACACACACACACACACACACACACACACACACACACACACACACACACACAACTCTACGGCGCAGTGGTACCGTTCGCAACTGCTGCTACAGCGGAACGAGTTCGAATCCCGCCCAGGGTTGAAATATATTCAGTATAGCTACGCTGCGAGTCGTTACACCAAGTCATGGGCGGGGAGTTGGGTGGGTGTGTAAGGTCACAGCATTACCCATAGATCGGTCATATATGAGCTCTGAGCTCTCTTTCGATCACGAGTCCAACACTTGATCGAAGACCATGGTGAATATCTCTCTCTCTCTCTCTCTCTCTCTCTCTCTCTCTCTCTCTCTCTCTCTCTCTCTCTCTCTCTCTCTCACACACACACACACACACACACACACACACACACACACACACACACACACACACACACACACACACACACATACACACACACACACACACACACACACACACACACACACACGACTCGACGGCGCAGAGGTAGCGTTCGCAACTGCTACTATAGCGGTCCGAGTTCGAATCCCGCTTCTCGACGGTGCATTGGTAGCGTTCGTAACTGCTACTACAGCGGTTCAAGTTCTAATCCTTCCCATGGCTGAAATAATTTCAGTATCACTACGCTGCGAGTCGTTACTCCAACTCTCGTGTGCAGGGAGCTGGATGTGTGTGCCTGTAAGGCCACAACAGTACCCATAGATCGGTCGTATATGAGCTCTGAGCTCTCTTCCAGGAGGGTAATAGCTGTCGTTCACGAGCCCAACACGTGATCCAAGACAATGTTGAATCACCCATTCATAGACACACGATTCGACGGCGCAGTGGTAGCATTCACAACTACTGCTACAGTAATCCGAGTTCGAGTCCCGCTTAGAACTGAAATAATTTCAGTATCGCTGCACTGCGAGTCGTTACCACAACTCTCGTGGGCGGGGAGCTGGGTGTGTGTGTGTGTGCGCGTAAGGTCACAGCATTACCCATGGATCGGTCATATGTGAGCTCTAAGCTCTAACCCGGGAGGGAAATAGCTATTGATCACGAGCCCAACACGTGATCCAAGACAATGATGAATCTCTCTCTTTCACACACACACACACACACACACACACACACACACACACACACACACACACACACACACACACACACACACACAAGTATCCAGTTTGAGATGCCGTCACTTCTACATTTATATCTGATAAACCTGGTTTTTTGCCCCCCTCGCTTTTTTTTTTTTTTCCAAGACCGATTGGAAACCCTCATTTATTATTTCTGCCTGAGCCGAGGACTCTTCAAAGACCTCACCATCTACTATTAACTGTATCTCAATTTACCATATATGAACCTGTAAAACATATTTGGTTCATCGTTGCATTTTCCTACTACACCTCTCTCAAATTTACTTTCTTCCTCCCTGTGAATTCTGGTATAGTCATTCCTAGTTTGTTTGTAAGCTTTTGTTTTGATGCTTCTTTTCTCTTTCCATTTTCCCCATGCTCTATTTCGCAATCTCACATTATTCGTTAAACCAATCCTGTTTTTGCTTCTTCCTTTCTTTAGACATGAGCCAAAGACTAGAAAAACGAAGAAACAAAAACAGTATTCGTTTCACAAAAAGTGTGAGATTTTGAAAAATGCCAGGGATGAGGCCTTGGGAAAATGGAGAGAGAAAAGAAGCAATAAAACAAAAGAAGCTTACAGAATTCATAGAGAGGAAGAGAGCAAAATTGAAAGAGGTGTAGTAGAAAAATGCAAATATGAACTAAAACTGTTTTAAAGGTTCATAAATGGTCAATTGAGACAGTTAACAGTAGATGGTGAGGTCTTTGAAGAGGCCTCAGCTTAGGCAGAAATAATGAACGAAGGTTTCCAATCAGTCTTGACAAAAGAGCGCAACTTTTTGGAGAAAAACGAGGGGAGCAAAAAACCAAATTTAACAGATATAAATGTAGAAGTGAGGGAAGTGCTCAATCTCCTGGGATCATTGGATGTGACAAAAGCCTCGGGACCTGACGGGATCTCAAGCTGGATACTTTAAGAATGTAGGTAACAACTAGCGGACAAGATTCACAATCTTATTACATGTTCATTGAATGAAGACGTTGTGCCACTTGATTGGAAAAGGGGAAATGTGGTAACAATTCACAAAGATAAAAAGAAGGAAACACCACTAGATTATAGGCCGGTATCACTAACCAGCACAATAGTGAAATTATGTGAAAGGATTATGAAAGGTCGATGGACCAAATAACTTGAAAAGGTGAACATTCTGACAGACAGTCAGTTTGGTTTCAGATCTTGAAGATCATGTGTGTTGAACCTTTTAAGCCTTTACTCGAGAGTGATTGGTGTGCTCCCAGAGAGAGAGGGATGGGTGGGCTGCGTGTACCTGGACCAAGAGAAGGCATTTGATAAAGTACCTAACAGTCGATTTATGTGAAAATTGGAGCATGTTGGAGGACTGAGAGGCAAAACATTAGAATGAATTAAAGCTTTTTGAAGAAAAGATACGTGAGGACAGTAGTCAAGGACAATGTGTCAAGCTGGAGAGTAGTAACGAACGGAGTTCCACAAGGTTCAGTGATTGTTCCAATAATGTTTCTTGTCTATGTTAACGACATGATGGAAGGAACAACAAGCTATGCCAACATGTTTGCAGATGATGCAAAAATCATGAGAAGAGTGAAAAGAGAGGAGGACAGTAGAATATTGCAAAAAGATCTTGTATGGAGCCAAGGATGAGAAATGAAGTTAAAAAAAAAAAAAAAAAAAAAAAAAAAAATATGCAAAGTACTAGGAATGGGGAAAAGCGGGAAAAAGCCATCCTTAAAATATTCATTGGGAGGCGAACACATTGCGAAAACAAAAGAGTAGAAAGACTTTGGTGTGTTGATAAAAGACATGTCACCTGAAAGACGTATCTTCAGGATTGTGGGAGCGACATATGGACTACTGCAGAAGATTAAAGTGGCATTCCATCATATGTATGAAAAGATGATGAAACAGATTAATCAAAACCCTGATACATCCAAGACTGGAATATGCGTCAGTAGTATGGTCCCCACACAGAGTGAAGGGTGCAATATTCAGTGGTGGGCAGCGATAAATTTTGCGATAAAGCGATAGTGATAAAGCGATAAATTAGTTCTATAACGATAAAGCGATAAATTTCCAAGATACCTTAAAGCGATAAGCGATATGCGATAAATCCTGCGATAAATCCAAAAATACTCTATTTTTGCTACTTATGCATTTAAAAAACTATTTTTTACACTTAAAACACCATATCTGTTTGCCGCGTAACAATGAGCCTGTAACCTCCCGCCGTAACGGTTTTTCGTCTTCTACTTTATAGCTGGATTTATCGCGGGAAATTTGAAAGCGATAAATATAAGCGATAACTTTTTCCGGTTAAAGCGATATTATCGCTTTACTTATCGCAACGCCCACGACTGGCAATATTGAGAGAATACAAAGGGCAGCAACCAAACTGGCCCCCAGCCTGGCAGATAAAACATATGAGGAAAGGCTAAAAGTACCGGGTTTACCAACTTTGAAAGATTGAAGAGAAAGAGGTGACATGATTACGGTGTTCAGGTCACTAAAGATAGAAGAGATCTGGTTATAGATGGGAGGGCTTTAAGAGGCTTTAAGAGGTATGTTAGATAAATACATTTAGGTACACACACACACACACATACACACACACACACACACACACACACACACACACACACACACACACACACACACACGTACACACACACACACACACACACACACACACACACACACACACACACACACACACACACACACACAAACACACACAAACACACACACACACACACACACACACACACACACACACACACACACACACACACACACACACACACACATACACACACACACACACACACACACACACACACACACACACACACACACACACACACACACACACACACACACACACACACACACACACACACACACATATATATATATACACGCACGCACGCAAAAAACACACCGCTAATTTAGCGATCCGAGTTCGAGTCACGCCCAGGGCTGAAAAAAGAAAGAAAAAAAAAAAAAAAACCGCTGCACTACGATCCGCCAATCCAAAAACTCCAACTCTGATGGGTTAGGAGTTGTGTATTTACCTAATTTTATTTGCCTAATTGTAGTATATAGGAAAGAAGCAACGCTCGTTGGGTCCCGTCTTCTATTTTCTAATTTTCTAACATACCTAGACTCAAATTCATGTATGGTTCCATCTTATTCTATATCTTTGTTTTCCAATTATGATATTAATATTTGAACTGATGCATTGTTTGAGCTTGGGCTGTATCACCTAAGGTATTCCACATATTTATGCTTCTATATAGAAAACTGTATTTCTGTACATTCTTTCAACGTGTGGTCTTAATTTTCTCTCTCTTTAATCCCTCTCAGTGTGTGTGTGTGTGTGTGTGTGTGTGTGTTTGTGTGTATTTACCTAGTTGTATCTACCTAGTTGCATTTTACGGAAAGGGGAGCTATGCTCGTGGTGTCTCGTCTTCATATCTCGTTTTATCTAGACTGTTTTTAAATTCGTGTATCGTTTTTGCATGCACCACATTCTCATCTAACTTGTTCCAAACGTCTATTACCCTATGAGGAAAGCTGTTCTTTTTCAGGTCTCTTCTGTAACTGTCTTTCTTGATTTTCTTTCCGTGTCCTCTTGTATCTCTACTATCCCATTGTACTAGATCCTCTCTATCAGTGGTTTCTATGCCTTTCATGATTCTATAAATAGTTATCAAGTCTCCTCTCTCTCTTCTTTGCTTCTGTAGCTCAAGTTTTGCTAGTCTCTTTTCATATGATAGTTCTGAGAGTGTTGGTGCCAATTTCGTAATTGCTCTTTGTATTCTTTCAAGTTTCTTATACTTAATAGAAATAGAATCTGTCATTTCCCGAGATGGGGCGGGCCGGTGGTAAATTGGTTACATCATCGCTTGGCAGGTGTATTTAGGGTTTCACCCGAGTGTCTTTGTGCTATTGTTTGTTCTCGGAAGAAATTCGAAGAAGAAGAAGAACTCGAAGAAGAACTCGAAGAAGAAGAAGAACTCGAAGAAGAACTCGAAGAAGAAGAACTCGAAGAAGAAGAAGAACTCGAAGAAGAAGAAGAACTCGAAGAAGAAGAAGAACTCGAAGAAGAACTCGAAGAAGAAGAACTCGAAGAAGAACTCGAAAAAGAAGAAGAACTCGAAGAAAAACTCGAAGAAGAAGAACTCGAAGAAGAAGAAGAAGAACTCGAAGAAGAAGAAGAAGAAGAACTCGAAGAACTCGAAGAAGAAGAACTCGAAGAAATCGAAGAAGAAGAAGAAGAAGAAGAAGAAGAAGAAGAAGAAGAAGAACTCGAAGAACTCGAAGAAGAAGAAGAACTCGAAGAACTTGAAGAAGAAGAAGAAGAAGAAGAAGAAGAAGAAGAAGAAGAAGAAGAAGAAGAAGAAGAAGAAGAAGAAGAAGAAGTAGAACTCGAAGAACTCGAAGAAGAAGAAGAACTCGAGGAAGAAGAAGAAGAACTCGAAAAAGAAGAACTCGAGGAAGAAGAACTCGAAGAAGAACTCGAAGAAGAACTCGAAGAAGAACTCGAAGAAGAAGAAGAACTCGAAGGAGAAGAAGAAGAAGAACTCGAAGAAGAAGAAGAAGAAGAACTCGAAGAAGAAGAAGAAGAAGAAAAACTCGAAAATGAAGAAGAAGAAGAAGAAGAAGAAGAAAAAGAAGAAGAAGAGCGAGCAGCGCCGCAGGCCAAGCCCCCCGGCGTAGCCGGGGGCTTGTTGTTATACTTTTTTTTTTTTTTTGTACTTGGTGACGTCGTCGCTGTATATTCCAATCTTGGTCTTATCTTCACCATTTCTTCGTCCAGATATATAAATGCCACTTTGATTGTTCTTATTGAATTATAAGTTTCTCCAAAAATCTTGTTTATATGTTTCTCAGGGGACATATTATTCATAATAATGACTCCCAGGTTCTTCTCATTTTCTACTTTTCTAATTTCTTCCTCTCCCAATTTATATGATCCCACTATTCTTTTTTTGCTTCTTCCAAATTCCATTATACTACACTTCTTAATATTGAATTCCATCTCTCACTTCCTACTCCATTCCCATACTTTATTGAAATCACTCTGCAGGGACTCACAATCTTCTACAATGTTCACTTTTTTCAACAATTTTGCATCGTCCACAAAGAAGCTCATATAACCTTCAATTCCTTTATCCATATCATTAATATATATATATATATATATATATATATATATATATATATATATATATATATATATATATATATATATATATATATATATCAAACCTTATTGGGGCCAGAACTGTTCCTTGTGGAATTCCACTAATCACTCTATCCCAATTGGAGTGTTTGTCTCTTATCACCTCTGTCATTTTTCTTTCATGCAAGAAGTCTTCCATCCACTTCAGCAGTTTGCCCTGTATTACTCCTACAGTTTCTAATTTCTTTAGCAATTTTTTATGTGACACCTTACCAAAAGCTTTTTTCATGTCTAGAAATGCACATTCAGCCCATCTATCTCTTTCTTGTATTACATCTATTAACCTTGAACAGAAACACATTAAGTTTGTGACGCATGATCGTCCTTGTCTAGATCTAAATTGGCTTGAATTTATTATGTTTTTTTTTCTTTTCCAAATGCCTTACCCATCTAATTTTGAAAATTCTTTCACAAATTTTAGCTATCGTACTTCTAAGAGAGACCGGTCTATAGTAAGTAGGGTCTTCCTTGTTTCCCCTTTTATATATTGGTACTATATTTGCTCTTTTACAATCTTCTGGAACTTTTCCTTGTTTCAATGAACTGCTTATTAGACTATGTATTTTGTCTGTTAGTTCATTCCTGCATTCTCTCAAAATCCAGTTTGTCATTTCATCTGGTCCATGATATTTTCTTACATCGAGGTTGCTCAAGTGATTCTTTATTTCATTCTTTGTTACTTCTATCTCTTTCATAGGGGGGACTTTCTCCTCCCACTCGATATCAGTAAGTTGTATGTTCTTCGTCGAAAACACCGATTTAAAATGCTTGTTCATAATTTCTGCCATTTCTATTTCCTCTGTGTATTCAACAACTCCTCCTTGTCGTATTTTCTCTCTAATTCTTGTTTGTTTTTCAGTTTGTTGTTTACAAATCTGAAAGATAGTTTTGGTTGATCTTTACATTTTTCTATGACATCTTTTTCATATTTTCTCTTTTCTTCTATGCACACTTGTACATATTTATTTCTAAAATTAGTATATATTTTCCATTTTTCAGATCTTTTGTCTTTCCTATATTTTATCCGAGCTTTATCCCTTTTGTCTTTTAACTCCCTACATCTTTTGTTGTACCAGCACTTTACATATCCTTTTTCTTGTTTTTGTCTTGGAACATACTTTTCCACTCCTTCTTTATAACTTTTTGTCAAAATATTCCATTTTCTCTTCTACTGTTGTTTCCTCCTTGTGTATCCTTTCCCAGTCTGCTTTTTGAAAGCATTCTCTTATTTTATTAAATTTTGTTTTTCCTTACATCAATCTTCCCTTTCTATATGTGACATTCCTCACATTTATATTCTCCTTAGTCAGGAACATAACTCCACCCCCTTGTTTTACCTCTCTGCTTCTAATCCAATAATTATATGCACCATGTCCCATACTGTTGGGTGGTAGTGGTCCTTTTAATTTTGTCTCTACAATTCCCATTATGTCCGGTTCTTTTTCCTTCAGGTAATTATTCATTTCGTTCAAGCCTGTTATTAATCCATCTATATTTGTGTAAGATACTTTTAATTTTCTGCTACTTCCATCGTGTTTGCTGTTTCCCTTCTGTTTTTCTCTACTATGAACCACTTTCATATTCACTACTCTCCAGTAGAATTTCTCTGTCTGACTC
>NC_134798.1:21274832-21279832 GCF_046742065.1 Oratosquilla oratoria
AAACTGGCCAAAACTACTGTTGTGTGGGGACCACACTACAGTATGGCTGGATTTTCCATGAATTTTTTCTTCATATCTTCGTCAGTATAATAGAATTATTGTTTATCATCACTCATACTCTCTCGGTTTTTATAAATTTCCGTTTTAGTCCTTTCTATTCTTTATGTGATATAACATTTTTTTTTATTCCATAACTATGCTATGTCTTTATGTACTACTCTCACCAATGTTTGTCTAGTCGTTAATACTGTGACTATAACACTTTCTATATTTTCTTGTTCTTTTTTCATTTGTTGTTATCATGGTATTTGTATTGTCTGCAAACATGTTAGTACAGCTTGTTGTGTTATCTATTATGTCATATAGTTCTCATGTACCAGTCTCGCAAAAGATCTTTTATTTGTTAAAGGAATTTACCTCTAAATCCTGCGGTATACTAAGATTTCCAGAAAAGTCGAATGTAATGTACCTTTTTGCATTTTTTCTCTAGATCTGATTATATACAGTCCACCTAACTCTCTTGTATATAACATCAATTCGCTTTTGATAAGCCTAACTGGTTTGATACGCATGATCATGTGTTCAAGATATTCAGCCCACCTATATTTTTGTAGCTCTTTCATATAATCTTGCCATCATGCTGGCCATAGACACTGGTCTACATGCCTGTGGCTGGTTTCTCCTTACTGTCCCCTTATGAACTGATACCACAGTCGCTGTTTTCCGGTACTGTGGTACTCTTCCTTCCTCCAATGAGCAAACAATTATTTTGTGAATTTTGTCTGCTATTTGGTCCCCACATTCCTAAAGTATACAATTTGAGATTCCATCAGGTTCTTAAGCTTTTCTCACGTCCAACGTTTACAATAGTTTATGTATTTACTCTACATTTATCTAATACAACGCAAGATTACTGTCGATTCTTTTCTCCTGTATAAAGTAGGCTAATTTTCTCAGGCGAAAACTAATTGGAAACATCTGTTTATTATTTCAGCCCGTGGTGATGTCCCTTTCCATCCACTGTCAGCCTAGAGATTTCTTTTCTGTGTCTCAATTTACCTTTGAGAGACCTGTGGAACAATTTAAGCTCACCTTTTAAAGTTCCTCTTTTCCTCTTTACGGATTCTCGTGCAATAATTTCTAGCTTCTCTGAACTCTTCTATAGCCATCATCCTCCTCTTTAATTTTCCCCATGCGAAGAGAAGACTTTAGGAAGGGGTGATTGTATGTTCGACATTGTGTGGGGCAGAGACTTGGTATTTAGGGCAGGAAGAAAAAAAAAATAGGTTATATGATTTTGATGAAACGTTTGAGAAATACGGTTGGCGTTGCGAGGATGGATAAGGGGAGAAATGAAAAGGTCAAGACAACGGGGGGGGGGGGGAAGAAGGCAAAAAGAATACTTGGATGATTTGGGAACATGGAAAAAATGAGTGAGGGAAAATTGGCAAAAAGAGTGTGGAAGGGAGAGGTGGATGAAGTGAACTTAAGGAGAAGACCAAGAATAAGATGAATGGATGGGGTGAAGGAAGCACCTGATGAGTAACGTAAAAGTGGGAGATAGTCTAGGCTCTAGCGATCATCAAGAAATAAAATTTGATAATATTGGCGAAGAATTAAAAAGTACGAATAACGTCCAAGTACCAGACTTCAGGAGAGCCAATTTTGATAAGATGAAAAAAATATTTGGAATTGAATATGAAGTGTCATACAGATGATTCGTCCATTACCTACGCGGTCAAGACCATTACCTACGCCTATGGGTCAGGTCATGACCAGGGTTCGGGTCACGGGGAGTAATATGCATACCTTGGGTCAGGTCACTTGGGGGCGGGGGGTAAACAGCCAGGTCATCGATTTGGATGAAATGTATAGCAATCTAACTGATTTAATTATTAATGCACAAAATACATTTATCCCCCTGAATTCAGTACAAAAGAATAGTAACACTCCCAAATGGATGACGGACAGACTGAAACATGAGATCGGAATAAAAAGAGGACTTTACGTAAAAATAAAAAACGGGGAAACACACCTTAGATCAAGATATAAAGAAATGGCAAAGCTGGTGAAAAAGAATACACGTACAGCGAAACGTAACTATGAAATTAAGGTTGCTAGTCAATCAAGATCCAACCCAAAGGGTTTCTTCATCTCTATAGAACAAAAAAATAAAGAAAGAATAGGCCCAGTTAAAAACGATGAAAATGTCATGATAGAATAGGAGGAAAACATGATTGAGGAGTTTAACAAAAAATTTCTCTTGGTGATTACTAATGAGAGATTAGATAAGGTACCTGACTGCGATCCGATTTTCAGTGGGGATGAAGAAAGTAGACTATCTAATGTCAGCATTAGTAAAGTAGAAGTAGTCAAACAGATTGAAAAACTTAAAGCTACAAAATCCCTGGGTCCAGACGAAAATTTTCCGAGAATGCTTAAGGAGTGTAAATTTAAAATCTGCGACCAGTTAACTGAAATATTTAATAAATCAGTAGACACTGGTTTTGTGCCTACGGCTTGGAGGCAAGCAAACGTTGTTGTTTTTTTCTTAAGAAGGGAGATAAACCGTCTATATGCAACTACAGGCCAATCACTTTCACATCGGTTATAGGAGAAATGCTTGAAACAATAATAGTAAATAGACTCAGAGAACACATCGAGAAACATAATTTAATTCGTGATACACAGCATGGTTTCTCCAAGGGTAAGTCATGTGTGACTAATCTTCTATCCTTTTACACTAAAGTATATAAGGCGTCAGATAACAATGATAATTACGATGTTATTTACCTTGACTTTAGCAAAGCGTTCGACAAGGTGCCACACCAGAGACTACTAAATAAAATCAGTCCATGGCATAGGAGGAAAAGTGTTAGAATGGATTAGAGCTTGGGTCAGTAACAGAAAATAGCGGGTCACCATAAATGGAGTAAAATCCAGGTGGGGCAATGTTACTAGTGGGGTTCCCCAGGTCTCGGTTTTGGATCCCTTGTTGTTCATTATGTACAGTACTTAAACGACTTAGACGATGGGATAAATAGTGATGTTAGTAAGTTCGTGGATGACACTAAAATAGGACGCCTAATTAGGTCAGAAGACGACGCAGAGATTCTGCAAGATGATCTTAATAAATTGTTCACATGGTCGGTTGAAATGGCAAATGACCTTCAATATCTCTAAGTGTAGCGTGTTAAACGTAGGGCTACACAACCCCGAAAATAGATACAGCTTAGATAACACGCTCTTAGGCAGACTACACACGGAGCATCTTTATGACGTGCGTCATTTATGACGACCGTCGAAAAAGACGCTCGTTTTTAGATAACTACAGTATACTCGCAAACGTTGTCCTACACACGCAGCGTTAAAATGACGGTCGTCATTATGGGGCCTGAGCGTTGCGCGTCATCCTGCTAATTTCAAGAACTGTACTCGCAAACGTTGTCCTACACACGCAGCGTTAAAATGACGGTCGTCATTAGGCGCCCGAGCGTTGCGCGTCAAATTAGCAGGATGACGCGCAACGCTCAGGCGCCATAATGACGACCGTCATTTTAACGCTGCGTGTGTAGGACAACGTTTGCGAGTATACTGTAGTTATCTAAAAACGAGCGTCTTTTTCGACGGTAGTCATGAATGACGCACGTCACAAAGACGCTCCGTGTGTAGGCTGCCTTAGAGAAAACTGAGTGCGAGAAAGACTTTGGAGTTCTAATGAGTCCGGACCTTAAAACCAGGAAACAGTGCATTAGCGCCAGGAATAAAGCTAACAGAGCATTAGGTTTCATTGCTAGGATGGTAACGAATAGAAGTGCAGAGGTAATTATCCAACTCTAGCAATAATTAGACCCATCCTTGACTATGTGGTACAGTTTTGGTCTCCGTCCTACCTAATGGACATCAATTCACTAGAATCAGTTCAGAGAAGAATGACCAAAATGATATATGGACTCAGAAATTTGCCTTACGAAGAGAGGCTTAGGCACCTTAACTTACACTCTCTGGAGAGACGCAGAGTGCGGGGTGATCTAATAGAGGTGTTCAAGTGGATCAAAGGCTTTAACAAGGGTGATGCAAACAAGGTCATCATATTAAAACAACAGGGCAGGACTCGCAGTAAAGGTTATAAACTGGGCAAATTTAGATTTAAGAAGGAAATAGGAAAGAATTTGTTTACTAATAGGGTGGTCAACGAATGGAATAGACTTAGTAACCATGTAGTGAGCGCTGAAACTATCAGTTGTTTTAATAAACGGTTAGACAACTTTATGGATGGGGATGACAGGTCATGATGGATATGGAACTGCTTTGTGTAGGCCTTATGGTCTCTTGCAGTCTCCTCCATTCGTATGCTCTTATGTTAAAACAGAGAACGGAGAAGGAAAGAGATAGGTGTATGTGGAGAATGGTCGTAAATGGACTATGAATCGACGCGGCCAAAAGGAATTTCTCCTCATTTTGAGGGAAAAGGTGGTGAAATAAGAAAAGATGAGGTGAAAGAAGTTATTAAAATGATGAGAGCAGGCAAGGCTGGATTAGATGGGTGTCATGGGGAGTGTCTAAAAAAGGGAGATACAGTGATGGTGGACTGACTGATGAGATTGTTTATTATTTGTCTAAAAAAGGCTAGAGTGCAGGAGAACTGAAGGATTGCATCTATAGTTTCGCTTTACAAGCGAAAAGGGGACAAATGTGAATGTAGTAATTTCAGAGGGATAAATTTAGTGAGTGTAGTTGGGAGGGCTTATGGGAGTATCTTGATTGAGAGGATTAAGAGTGGAACAGAGGGAGTAATTGGTGAGAAACAGTGTGGGTTTTGGAAAGGTAGGGGTTGCGTAGATCAGATTTTTGTGGTAAGACAGATACTCGTATATGAGAATGCTTTAGGAAAAGGTAAGGATGTTTTTTGGGCTTTTATGGATTTGGAAAAGGCTTATGACAGTGTACTGTAGATAGGATGGCACTGGGAGGTTTTGCAGACATATGGGACCGGAGGA
>NC_134798.1:21299832-21332332 GCF_046742065.1 Oratosquilla oratoria
ATGATACCGAGACTGTCTGCTGAAGAAAGCTCATCCTTCAAAGCCAGCAAAGGGAATTTTGATACATTCAAGCGGAGAACTAGGATACCCAGCGTTGTCCGTCACGGTGAGGCTGTAAGTTCTGATGTGATGGCAGCCGAGAAGTACGTGTCGAGATTTAAGAGCCTCGTTGACTCGCAGGCTTCTCTGCCGCAGCAAGTGTTTAACTGTGACGAGATGGGGCTCTTCTGGAAGAAGATGCCTAAGAGGACTTACATCACCGTAGACGAGAAGGCATTGCCGGGCCCTAAACTCATGAAAGACCGTCTAACCCTCCTCTTCTGCGCCAACGTAAGTAGCGATTTCAAGGCCTAACGTCTACTCGTCTACCACTCGGAAAATCCTTGGGCCTTCAAGAAGTGCAACGTGTAGAAGTCTCAACTCGGCGTGGTTTGGAGGTCCGACAACAAGCCCTGGGTTACACGTAACCTCTTCATTGACTAAGAGAACTATGAATTCAGACTCTCAGTCAGGAGATATCTGTAGGACAATAACCTGCCGTTGAAAGCCTTGTTTTTGATGGACAACGCCCCAGCTCATCCTCCAAGTCTCTAGGACGACCTGGTTGAAGACTTCAACTTTATCAAGATCGAGTTTTTGCCGCCCAAAACCACTCCACTACTCCAGCCCATGGGTCAGCAGGTCATCTCGAACTTTAAGAAGCTGTATACGAAGGGCCTGTTCCAACGTTGCTTCGAGGTGATGGAGGGAACGAACCTCACCCTCAGAGAGTTTTCGAAGGTCCATTTCCACATCATCGCTTGGCTGAAGATTATCGACCAGGGATGGAAGTTGGTCAGCAAGAGATGCCTTAACTCAGCGTGGAGGAAGCTGTAGGACTGTGTCCTTCGTCCTTGAACGGGACTCTGAGGTGTTCGAATCTGCACCCATTGCCAATGATATTGTCTCTTTGGGCAAGAGCATGGGCCTGGAGGTGAACGGCAATGATGTCGAGGAAATTGTCTGGGGGCATAGCCAGGAGCTTACGACGGAGGAACTGCTAGACCAACAGCGGCTGGAAGTCATGGGATATATATCGTTGGGGAGGGGAGGAGGAGGAGGAGCCAGTTGAGACGCCCTCTAGTGTCATAAAAGAAATGCTTAAGGTATGGGAAAGTGTTTCGGCCTACGTTGAAAAGCACCACCCTAACAAAGCAGTGGCCATCCGTTCAACTAATTTGTTTAATCAAAATGTAGTGTCTCACTTTAGGGACATACTTAAACGGAGACAGAAACATATCTCCATGGATAGGTTTTATAATGAAGCGTAAGGTTGGGATTTAAGTGAGTGAGACAGAGCCAAATGTTTCGACGAAATAGCTAGAGGTTGTTGAGTTGACGAAAGAGCCAGAAATGAACATTGTATCAGTAGAACCGTCTACTAATCAAAGTGAGAAAGAGAAAGATAAAAATTGAAAAAGACAAAAAAAAAAAGTGAAATCCCCAAAAGAGGTAATTTGAATCTTTCCTTACATAAGAAAATAAGAATGAAGGAGACTGCAAGAGACCATAAGGCCTACACTAGGCAGTTCCATGTCCATTAGCACCTGTTATCCCCATCCATAAAGTTGTCTAACCGTTTCTTAAAACAACCGATAGTTTCAGCGCTCAATGCATGGTTACTAAGTCTATTCCATTTGTTGACCACCCTCTTAGTAAACCAATTCTTTCCTATTTACTTCTGAAATCTAAATTTGTCCAATTCAAATCCATTACTGCGAGTCTTGCCATGTTGTCTTAATGTGATGACCTTGATTGCATCACCTTTGTTAAAGCCATTGATTCACTTGAAGACCTCTATCAGATCACCCCGCACTCTGTGTTTTTCCATAAATTGTAAGTTAAGATGGCTAAAACTTCTGATCCCATGTATCATTTTGGTCATTCTTCTCTGTACTGATTCTAGTGAATTGATGTCCATTCTATAGGACGGAGACCAAAACTGTACCACATAGTTAAGGATGGGTCTAACGCTAGATAGAATTTGATGATTACCTCTACATTATTCGTAACCGCCCTAGCAATGAAACCTAATGCTGTGTTAGCTTTATTCCTGGCGCTAATACACTATTTCCTGGATTTAAGGCGAGGACTCACTAGAATTCCCAAGTCTCTCTTGCACTCATTTTTGTCTAAAAATGTGTTATCTAAGCTATATCTGTTTTCGGGATTGTGTAACCTTACGTTTTACACGCTGCACTTTGAGATATTGAAGTCCATTTGCCATTTCACCGACCATGTGAGCAATTTGTTAATATCATCCTGCAGAATCTCAGCGTCTTCCCCTAAGCTAATTATGCGTCCTATTTTAGTGTCGTCCGCAAACTTACTAACATCACTATTATTTCCATTGTCCAAGTCGTTTATGTACATAATGAACAATAAGGGACCCAAAACCGAGACCTGGGGAACTTCATTAGAAACACACCCCCATTTGAATTTTACACCATTTGTGGTGACCCGCTGTTTTCTGTTACTGATCCAAGCTCTAATTCATTCTAACACTTTTCCTCCAATGCCATGGGCTTTGACTTTATTTAGTAGTCTCTGGTGGGGCACCTTGTCGAACGCTTTCCTAAAGTCAAGGTAAATAACATCGTAATTATCATTGTTATCTGACGCCTTATATACGTTAGTGTAAAAAGATAGAAGATTACTCACACATGACTTACCTTGGAGAAACCATGCTGTGAGTCACGAATCAAATTATCTCCCGATGTGATCTGTGAGTCTATTAACTATTATTGATTCAAGCCTATAACTGATGTCAAATTGATTGACCTGTAATTGTATATAGACGATTTATCTCCCTTTTTGAAAACAGGAACAACGTTTGCCTGTCCACAAGCAATAGGCACAAAATTCACAAAACTAATGTCTACCGATTTACTAAATATTTCTGTTAAATGGTTGTACATTTTAAATTAACACTCTTTAAGCATTCTCGGAATTTTTTTGTCTGGACCAGGGGATTTTGTAGCTTTAAGTCTTTCAATCTGTTTGACTACTTCTACCTTACTAATGCTGATATTTGATAGTGTACTTTCTTCATCCCCACTGAAAATCTGATCGCAGTCAGGTACCTTATCTAACATCTCCTTAGTAAAGACCGAAAGAAAATATCTGTTAAAGGCCTCACTCAATTTTTCCTCCGATTCTATAATGACAATTTCGTCGTTTTTAATTGGGCTTATCCTTTCCTTATTTTTTGTTCTGAAGAGATAAAAGAAACCCTTTGGGTTGGATCTCGCATGTCTGGCAACCTTAATTTCATAGTTATGTTTCGCTGTGCACGTGTTCTTCTTAACCAGTCTTGACATATCGTTATATTTAGATCTAAAGCCTGTTTCCCGTTTTTTTATTCTTGCGTAAAGTCCTCTTTTCATTCCGATCTCATTTTTCAGTCTGTCAGTCATCTATTTGGGAATATTACTATTCTTCCGTATTGACTTGAGGGGAACGAAATTATTTTGTGCGTTTAGAATTAAAGTTGATAGGTTACTGTGCATTAAATCCAAATCGCTGACCGGTCTGTTGACTTCGTTCTTGAAAGTGACCTGACCCAAGGTACGCATATTGCCCTCCGTGTGTGTGTGTGTGTGTGTATGTGTGAGTGATTCACCATGGTCTTGGATCACGTGTTGGACTCGTGATCGACAGCTATTTCCCTACCGGAAGAGAGCTCAGAGCTTATATATAACCGATCTATGGGTAATGCTGTAACCTGACACGCACACATACTCCCATGAGAGCTGGAGTAACGACTCGCAGCGCAGCGATACTGAAATTATTTCAGCCCTGGCCGGGATTCGAACCCGGACCGCCGTAGTGGCTGCCGGGAACTCTACCAACTGCGCCACCAAGTACGTGATTCACAATGGTTCACAATGGTCTTGGATCACGTGTTGGACTCATGATCGACAGTTATTAACCTCCCGGATGAGAGCTCAGAGCTCGTATGACCGATCTATGGGTAATACTGTGACCTTACACGCATACACACACCCAACTCACCGCCCACGAGAGTTGGAGTAACACCTCACAGCGCAGCGATACTGAAATTATTTCAGCCCTGGGCGGGAGTCGAACCCGGACCGCCGTAGTGGCAGGCGAGAACTCTAACCATAGCGCCACGAGGTGTGTGTGTGTGTGTGTGTGTGTGTGTGTGTGTGTGTGTGTGTGTGTGTGTGTGTGTGTGTGTGTGTGTGTGTGTGTGTGTGTGTGTGTGTGTGTGTGTGTGTGTGTGTGTGTGTGTGTGTGTATTTACCTAGTTGTATTTTACGGGAAGGGGAGCTATGCTCGTGATGTCCCGTCTTCATATCTCATTTTATCTAAACTATTTTTAAATTCATGTATTGTTTTTGCACACACCACTTTCTCATCTAACTTGTTCCAACTGTCTATTACTCTGTGAGGAAAGCTATTCTTTTTCACATCTCTTCTATAGCTGTCTTTCTTGATTTTCTTTCCGTGTCCTCTTGTATTTCTATCATCCCATTTTATTAGATCCTCTCTATCAATAATTTCTATGCCTTTCATGATTCTGTAAATAGTTATCAAATCTCCTCTCTCTCTTCTTTGCTCTAGTGTCTGTAGATCAAGTTTTGCTAGTCTCTCTTCATATGATAGTTTTGAGAGTGTTGGTGCTAATTTTGTAATTGCTCTTTGTATTCTTTCAAGTTTTTTTTATACATTTTTTTGTACTTGGTGACCACATCGGTGCTGCATATTCCAATCTTGGTCTTATCAAAGTGATTAGTATTTTCTTCACCATTTCTTCATCCAGGTATGTAAATGCCACTTTGATTGTTCTTATTGAATTATAAGCTTCTCTAAAAATCTTATTTATATGTTTCTTAGGTGACATATTATTCATAATAATGAATCCCAGGTCCTTCTCATTTTCAACTTTTTTTTATTCCTTCTTCTCCCAATTTATATGATCCTATTATTCTTTTTTTTTTTTTTTTTTGCTTTTTCCAAATTCCATTATACTACACTTTTTTGTATTGAACTCCATATCCCACTTCCTACTCCATTCCCATACCTTATTGAGATTACTCTGTAGTGACTCACAATCTTCTTCCGTGTTTACTTTTTTAATAATTTTGCATCACCTGCAAAGAAGCTCATATAACTTTCAATTTCTTCATCCATATCATTAATATATATAGCAAACATTATTGGGGCCAAAACTGTTCCTTGTGGAACACCACTTATTACTTCATCCCAATTTGAGTGTTTGTCTCTTATCACTACTCTCATTTTTCTTTCTTGCAAAAAGTCTTCCATCCATTTAAGCAGTTTGCCCTGTATTCCTCCTCCAGTTTCTAATTTCTTAAGCAACTTCTTATGTGGTACTTTGTCAAAAGCTTTTTTTAGGTCTAGAAATGCACAATCAGCCCATCCATCTCTTTCTTGTATTATATCTATTAGCCTTGAATAGAAACATATTAAATTGATGACGCATGATCGTCCTTGTCTGAATCCAAATTGCCTTGGATTGAGCACGTTGTTTTTTTCCAAATACTTTACCCATCTACTTTTGACAATTCTTTCACAAATTTTTGCTATTGTACTTGTTAGAGAGACTGGTCTATAGTTGGTAGTTGGTAGGGTCTTCTTTATTTCCCCCTTTATATATTGGTACTATATTTGCTTTTTTCCAATCTTCTGGAACTTTTCCTTCTTTCAAGGAACTGTTTATTATGCTATGTATTTTATCTGCCAGTTCATTCCTGCATTCTTTCAAAATCCAGTTTGCCATTTCATCTGGTCCATGCGATTTTCTGACGTCAAGTTTACTCAAGTGTTTCATTATTTCATTCTTTGTTACTTCTATTTCTTTCATAGGGGGGACTTTCTCTTCCCATTCAATCTCTCCAGGTTGTATGTTCTCCCTTGTAAACACTGATTTAAAATGCTTGTTCATAATTTCTGCCATTTCTATTTCCTCTGTGTATTCAACTCCTCCTTGTCGTAGTTTCTCTAATTCTTGTTTGTTTTTCAGTTTGTTGTTTACAAATCCGTAAAATAGTTTTGGTTGATCTTTTCATTTTTCTATGACATCTTTTTCATATTTTCTCTTTTCATCTCTGCACACTTGTACATATTCATTTCTATAACTAGTATATATTTTCCATTTTTCAGGTCTTTTGTCCTTCTTCCATTTTATCCAAGCTTTATCTCCTTTGTCTTTTAACTCCCTACATCTTTTGTTGTACCAGCACTTTACATATTCTTTTTCTTGCTTTTGTCTTGGAACAAACTTTTCCACTCCTTCTTTATAAACTTTTGTCAAAATATTCCAATTCTCTTCCACTGTTGTTTCTTCTTTGTATATTCTTCCCAGTTTTCTTTTTGAAATAATTCTCTTATTTTATCAAAGTTTGTTTTTTCATACATCATTCTTCCTTTTCTATATTGTTCATTTCTTTTCGTGTATTTTTCCTCGTTTAGTTCTAGTTCAATCAATATGTGGTCACTTTTACTTATTGGTGTCTTATATTCAATCATTTCCACTATTTTAGGTTCAGATGTGATTATTAGGTCTAGTCTCGATGGTTCTTCTTCATTTCTATACCTAGTGTTCTCTTGTATCCATTGTGCCATTGTATGGTCAATAATCATCTCGAGTAGAACATTTCCCCATGAGTCGTCTCCACCCTTTACTGTCATCTCTTCCCAGCAGACTTCTTTGCAATTAAAGTCGCCCATCATAACTATTCTTCCTCCATCTTCCATTATCTTATTTAGTGTTATCCTTGTGTCTTCTAACATACTTTTATGTTCACTCTCTTCCCACGAGGCTGTTTTTGGAGGCACATAATTTATCACAAACTTTCTGCTCTTCTTATCTCTGTCTTCCATTTCGATTATAATCATCTCTACTGTATTCTTTCCATATGTGACACTCCTCACGTTTATATCTTTCTTAGTCAGGAACATAACTCCACCCCCTTGTTTTGTCTCTGTTTCTAATCCAATAATTATATGCATCATGTCCTACACTGTTGGGTGGTAGTGGACCTTTTAATTTTGTCTCTACAATTCCCATTTTGTCCAGTTCTTTTTCCTTCAGATAATCATTCAGTTCATTCAATCCTGTTATTAATCCATCTATATTTGTGTAAGACACTCTTAATTTTCTGCTACTTCCATTGTATTTTCTGTTTCCCTTTTGTTTTTCTCTGGTATGGCCCATCTCCTCACAAAGGATTACAAAGGCGGAGCATGCCGACAGGAGACCATTTGATCCATATCTAGGTCGAATGCGAAAAAAAATCATATTGATAATAAAATAATAAACAAAAACTATGATAATGTAAATAACAAATAAAATACATAAATAAATGCATAGGTATAGTTAAATAATAAACAAACAGGTAAATAGTAAATAATAATAAATTGACATATAACTAATAATAAATAAAAATCAGACAGACAAATGATAACAAAACAAAAACAAATGATATAAGATAAATTATAATCATTACAGCATCTTACTTAGGTATTTATCTAAATGATTCTTAAAGCTTCGAACTGAACTCACTTTCATATTCACTGCTCTCCAATAGAATTTCTCTTTTTCTGTCTCTGTTCTGTTCTCGTTTTTTCCTTAGCTTCTTGTCTTTTCATTTTTTCTTCCTCTCTTTCCTCTTTATTCATTTCTCTTTTTATTCATACCTTTTTATATTGTTCACTGTTTGCTAGTTTCCCTGTTTTTGCTAAGATATTCTCTGCTGTCGTTTGTGACCTGAATTTAATCTTAATTGGTGTGGTCTTATCTGTAATATATTCTCTGAGTCTATACACCTCTTCAATTTGTTTCATGATTTCAGGTTCATCTTCCTGAACTAATTCTAGTAAACTGCCTACTTTTTCTTTTTCCTCTTTGATTCTTGTGTTTCTATTAAGATTATACTTCTCTTCCATTCCTAATATAATTATACATTTCTTTTTATCTGGTAAGTCTCTTACTATATTCTCCTTCTGTCTCATCACTTTAACAACTGAGTCTTCAGTTTGTTCTTTCATCTGTTGTTTTATTATGTCAGTAAATGCAACTTTATTGTTCTCTTGGATTTTTTTCCAACCTTGTGCTTCTTTTGCTATGGACTCTTTAGCCTCTTTGTTCTTCTTTATTTCCTCATTCTCATCTTTTACTTCTTTTAACTGTCTTTTTAATTCTTCTATTTCTTTAGTTAGGTTTTTGTTCACCTTCTCTAATTCTTCCAATTTGTCAACTCTCTGCGCAATCTCTGCCATTTTACTGAACCTACTCTCCCAATGTTCGGTCATTTTCTCAAGTTTTTCCTCTAGTCTTGCTAATCGGGGGAGGTTGGTTCCCCCCCCTCATTAAATCCCTGGAAATTATTATCCTCACCTTCCATTGTGCTGCTCTTATCTATATTTCTTATCTTTACATTTTTGTTAATCCCATCTCCAAAATCGTCATCGGTCCTTCGCTTGTTTACAAGACGCCTGGCCTCCTGAACCAAGTCCTCCCCTTTCTCATTTCCTTCCATTTCCCTCAGTAATTCCTCCCCTTCTCCTTTTTCCTCACCTTCCCACTACACCATGATCTTTCCCCTTCCCTGTAAATACAATAAGGTACTTCCTTGACGTTGAGATCCACGAAAATTTCACTTTTTCTTCGGAACTCCAATCTTCGCCGTCCATCCGACGAGTGTGTGTGTGTGTGTGTGTGTGTGTGTGTGTGTGTGTGTGTGTGTGTGTGTGTGTGTGTGTGTGTGTGTGTGTGTGTGTGTGTGTGTGTGTGTGTGTGTGTGTGTGTTTGTGTGTGTGTGTGTGTGTGTGTTTGTGTTTGTGTGATTGGGTATGTACGTGTGTATGAGTGATTCACCATGGTCTTGGATCACGTGTTGGAGTCATGATCGACAGCTATTACCCTCCGCGATGAGAGAGCAGAGCTCATATATGACCGATCTATGGGTAATGTTGCGACCTTATACGCACACACACACCCAACTCCCCGCCCACGAAAATTGAAATTACGACTCGTAGCACAACGATACTGAAATTATTTCAGCCCGGGGCGAGATTCAAACTCGGACCGCTGTAGTAGCAGTTGCGAACGCTACCACTGCGCCGTCGAGTCGTGTGTGTGTGTGTGTGTGTGTGTGTGTGTGTGTGTGTGTGTGTGTGTGTGTGTGTGTGTGCGCGTGTGTGTGTGTGTGTGTGTGTGTGTGTGTGTGTGTGTGTGTGTGTGTGTGTGTGTGTGTGCGCGCTTGCTTGCGTTTTTTTGCTTGTTGTGTATCTATTGCACTTATAATAATTTCTTGTTTGTGTATATGAAACTTTATTTTGGAGTAATTATGATTTCTTCTTTTTCAGATACCTTCACAAGAAATCTGAAATAGAGGCGTTCCTAGTAAAGATATGAGAAATAACTTGGTGACTGGCAATACGAAAGGATGATATCATAAAAATGAATGATGATTATTCTGACTTTTTCGATGACACTCCAAGAGAAAAGACGGACATAAAGTCAGTAAAAACGATATCTGATATTGTGCCCCAAGACGGTTTGCAAAGTGAAGAACAAGGAGGGACAGGGATAGATAAAATAGGAAGGAGACGTGAGCAAATAGGTGAATGTAGTGCAACCCGAAATACCCAAAAAGATTCAACAGCTGATCTCAAGACTGGTAACAATAGTAAACCAACATCAGAAGCCATCATAGATGAAATACGGTACGACAGCAGTGTAAATAATAGTAATGACAATACTTATTATACAAACAGAAGCCAAGACTCAAGAACGTCGAGCACTTTAGAGGAGCACAATACCAGTAATTGCAGCAGCAGCAGCCGCAGCAGCAGCACTGACGGCATTATTGGAACAGCGAAGGAGCGCGTGACAAGCGTAGATACTATCCACTCAAGTTCACATAGTAGTAAGCCCTCAGACGATTCGGGGGAGTCAAAATCCACTGCAACATTAGACTCCAGTAAAGGTAAGAGGAATTCTGATCAGTCTGACGAATATTTCTCCAACAATGGCAGGAGTACCAGTAACGAAGGTGCCTCTTTAACTTCTAGCCATGAATATACTATTCAGCAACAAAAGCAGAACCAGCAGAAATATGCATGGATTGAATGGTATGTCTCAAAATATAAGTTGCAAGTCAAAGAAAGAAATAAAAAAATCATACAAATGAAAAAAGAAAGCAAAGAAGCCGCTGTAACAACAGAAAAGGAAAAAGAAACAAGAAAAGTTACCGAAGAAAACTTTAAGAAATGGCTATCAGAAAAGCGTCAGCAGGAGAAAATAAAATCAAGGGAACTGGCTAAACAGAAGGAAAAGGAGAAGGAGAAACAAAGCAAAGAAGAGGAAAAGAAAAAGAATCTTCAAGAGAGGGCCAAGAGAAACTACAACGAATGGACAAAAACGAAGCAGAAGAAGAGGGATGAAGATGAGAAAAGGTATGACAAAAAAAAAAAAAAAAAAGTGTGCGAGGATTCGGGCGAAAGAGAGATGGAGAAAGCATGTGATTGTATGGAGATATGTGTTTATATGACCACAGTAATATATTCGCACCCTAGAGGTATGGATATGCACAACTACAGAATTTGATCTCGCCTCGGGCCCTTCCAAGAGCTAGGGATTAAAAATTGCGACATAAATTGTCATTAACACGATGATATGAATCTTGTATTCACTGAAAAACTCGTAAACATAAGTATGGGATGACATAAACAAAATCACACATCCATAGGGTATACATCCACGATCCACAGTTTCTACCACACCCTGGCTCACCATATGCCCTTCTGGTCAGGAGCTGTGTAGCAGACAGAGAAGACCCAACAACTATAGTCATTTCTTAAACACGTCCAAAAACTGTAAACGCTATCGACTGGGAACGCGGTAGTTTCTCACAAAATATACTTGCACTTTAAGATACACCTAACGGTTGAATAGATTAATTTATGAAGTTGAACCATGACATCTTTTGGTTTTACACATTTTCACACCATTTGACTTAGTAGATAAGTTTTTCATATTTTAGACAACATTTAACGCACACCAGAACTGTCTCTGATAATTAGTTGTATATCTAAAACTGTAATTCAAGTGTCTTTTTTTCATCTCGACTTGTTATAGATTGAAAGGTCTTTTGCACTGTAATTGTATTTTACTGTCAGCCTGATTCTTCAACAATACTTCAATTATCCTATTGGTTTGCCTTCCTTTAATCTGTCCTGTTGTGTTCCTGCCATTTGGTTTTGGTTAGGTTTTTTGGTAACTTAAATATGTATAGGGAAGCTGTCTGCATTGCTTCTCCCTCTTTTTTTTTTTACCAAATATGTGAGATTTTCTTCATAGTTCTTCTAGAGCTCTCGCTCTTCTAGTCTTTTCTTTCCATTTTTCCCAACCTAAGGTTCCAGGAGTTTGGGAATTTACTATTCTTTACGTCTGCGAGAGGTGAATGCAAGGGTAGTGGGTCAGGGGTTGGAGATGATTAAAGAAAATGGAGAAAAGTGGGAGGTGAGCCAGCTGTTGTTTGCTGACGACACTGCGCTTGTAGCAGGATCATTGGAGGGATTGAGGAAGTTAGTGACAGAGATTGAGAAGGTGTGTGAAAGAAGGAAGCTGAAGATAAATGTGGGCAAAAGTAAGGTGATGAGATGTACAAGGGGAGAGAGTGACAGTAGGCTGGAAGTGAGCATTAAGGGTGAGAAACTGGAGAAAGTGGATAGTTTCAGATACTTGGATGCGAATGTGACAGGAAAGGGAGGAGTGGAGGTGGAGGCAGAATGTAGATTGAGAGAAGCGAGTAAATGCCTTGGTGGATTAAAAAGTGTAATGAGAAATAGACATCTGGGAATGGATGCTAAGAGGAGGTTATAGGAAGGAGTGATTGTGCCAACAGCAATGTACGGGGCACAAACATGGAACATGAGAGAGGAAGAGAGAAGGAGTTTGAATGTGTTTGAGATGAAATGTCTGAGAAGTATGATAGGGGTTACTAGGCTAGATATAGTGAGAAATGAGGAGGTGAGGAGGAGAACAGGGGTGGAAAGGGAGCTGGGAGATAGGGTTGATGAAAGAGTATTAGGATGGTTTGGACACATGGAAAGAATGAGTGAAAAAAGACTAGTAAAAGCGGTGTGGAAGGCGGAGGTGGAAGGAGTGAATATGAGGGGGCGTCCTAGGATGAGATGGATGGATGGGTTGAAAGGGGCTTTACAAAAGAGAGGAATGTCTGTAGAAGAAGGACGGGAGAGGACAGAAATATAGGGGTGAATGGAGAAGGGTTGTGTATAGATGAGGCTGTGATGCATGAGGGGGAGTAGGTGGGGGATGGGTGTGAGGAAGTATGTATGAGAAAAATTTTGACGCAGCCCGAAGGGATTTCTCCCCGTCTTCTCCTTTTTTGCATGAGGGGACGGAGAGGGGGGTCGCCGAATGTATGAAGCGGTCTTGCTGTGGATGTGCTGTGTCTTGCGACACTGCTCCTGACCCAGGGCAGTGGACAGGATGCAGGGATGACCCTTCATCCAGGAGGTGCTAAGATAGGAGGGAGGGAGGAGGGTGGAGGGGAGTGGAATATATGGGAAATGAAATGGGTGGGAGTGATTTCTATGCCTTTTTCTTTTTGGCTACCCCCCGTGTAAGGGGGAAAAAGCCTTTGGTATATGTATGTATGTATGTATGTCTGAATTAGTGGAAGCCTTCATTTTCGGTGAAGTTTGAAAACGATCTATAGAGAAGAATAAGTTAACCCATTCAACTCCGATGACAAGATGTCTTGTCATTTGGTCAAATAAAACAAAAAATCATAAAACACCAAAATGTTTGATCAAACACCAGAAAAATATGACGTCAGTCCTCGCTTCGCTCGCAGCGAAGCGAGGACTGACGTCATATTTTTCTGGTGTTTGATCAAACATTTTGGTGTTTTATGATTTTTTGTTTTATTTGACCAAATGACAAGACATCTTGTCATCGGAGTTGAATGGGTTAAAAGAGGAGTAAGGTCCTCGTAAGCCTTATAAAGTATCTGCACTGTTGAAAGCAATATAATAGTTGTGTGGTGGACTACCAGAATCGGCAGTTAATTCTACCCTTGTGGAGGCAGCTAGAAAGATATTAACAAAAATGCTTGAAGTAAGTAATGAAGAAAAATTACCACACAGATAAACTTCAGAGAACAACAGAATATGTTAAAAATAGAGAGATGAATAAATGCAAAAATATTAAGGAAGAGTTCGATATGTTTGAGGCAATAGGAGAGAAAACACATACTTTAAAGAAACTATTTCGGGGCCCTCATCTCAGTACTACCAACTTCATCTAAAGCCAAAAGGATATTTTCAGTTGCTGTTCTATTTATTACAAAACTAAAAACAAGTCTTACTAACTACAGTATTGACTGTGTGTGTACTTCTTGAATAATTATTTCATGAACAACTTAATGCGTGCCATTATTTTTCATGTACTTATTTTTGCACCATTTTAAAAAATGATAAAAAGACCTTTGCCTCAATACAATATAATACATCAGATCAGCTACCTATGAAATAATATTAAGATTCTACATAAAGTCTGTGCGGTTAGCATATAGCTTTAGTTCGTATAATGATCATATGTTGAGGAAATTTCTGGAATCCCGTGATATATCTTAGCTTTTCTAAGAGTCTCGGGACGTTAAATGTCCTTAAAACAGGAAAATGTACTACCCACAACTATACAGTACTTTCTATATTTCCACTTTTCTCCTCATTGCAGGAAAGAGGAGGATCGTCGCGCAAGAAAAGAGGCCGCGGAGTCGCGTGGACAACTGAGCAGGGAAGCTTACGACACGTGGCTGTGTCTTCATTCGTCCACTCCCGAGATATCATCGCCCGCTTTCACCGACCCCTACGAAAACAATGCAAAGAAAGAACGAATTTGCCGTGCATGGAGTGAAGGTCGTCTAGTCACATTCTGGGACCCCACCCGCCCCCCAAATCCCACTTATGTCAACCCCTTCCCGTGGGTTCCGTAGCGTGACGTCACCATGTGGACACTAGCCTGGCGCCACTTCTTCCTTAGGGATGGGAATCTGAGGCATCTGCTGCACCAGTGAACCCTTGGCGTTATAGATTCATAAGAGATAAACGCTTGCAGATAAAATGTGTCTGATATTACTGAAATTAGTTTTAATACTTCCCAGAGTCAATAATACATACATATACCACCGGCTTTTTCCCCCTTACAAGGGAGGTAGCCAAAAACAGTCATAAATCCACTCCCACCCATTTCATCCCCACATACTCCACTCCCATTCACCACCACTTCCTCCCTTTCTCTTTTCTTGGCTCCTCCTGGATGACGGGTCATCCCTACATCTCGCCCTCTACCCTGGGTCAGAAGCAAGACATAACACATCCACAGCAAGGCCGCTTCATTTAGTCGGCAAAACCCCTCTCCGTCCCCTCATGCAAAAAAAGAGAAGGCGGGGAGAAATCTATTCGTACTGCGTCAAACTATCCTTCACACATACTCCCTCACCCCCCTCCCTCACCCACTCCCTTCCATGCATCACAGCATCATCCATACACAACCATTCTCCACTCACCCCTATCTTCTGCGCTCTCTCTTTCTTCCTCAACAGACATTACTCTCTTTCCCAAAGCCCCTTTTACCCCATCCATCCATCTCATCCTTGGTCGCCCCCTCATGTGCACTCCCTCCATCTATGCCTTTCACACCTCTTTTACTAATCTTTCTTCACTCATTCTTTTCATGTGTCCAAACAATCAACCCTATCTTCCAACTCCCTTTTCACCTCCGCTTTCCTCCTTACCTTCTCGTTTCTCACTCTATCCAGCCTAGTAACCCCTATCATACTTCTCAGGTATTTCATCTCAAACACATTTAGAATCTTCCTCTCTTTATGTTCCATGTTTCTGCCCCATGCAATGCTGTTGGCACAATTACCCATTGATACAATCTCCTCTTAGCATCCATTCCCAAATCTCTATTTCTCATTACACTTTTTAACCCCCAAGGCATTTACTTACTTCTCTCAACCTACATTCTACCTCTACTCCTCCCTTTCCCGCCCAAGTATCTAAAGCTATATACTTCATCCAGTCTCCTTTAATACTCACTTCCAGTTTGCTGGCATATTCTCCCCTTGTACATCTCACCTTACTTCAGATTCCCTCTTTCGCACACCTTCCCAAAATCTGTCACTAACTTCTTTAGTCCATCTTTTGTTCTCCTACACTCCAGTGTCGTCAGCAAACAACAAATGCATCTTCTATTTTTCTCCATTTTCTTTAATTATCTCCAGTTCCCATCCCATTACACTTGCGTTTACCTCTCGCACCACCCCATCCATGTATGAATTGAACAGCTATGGCGGCATAACACATCCCTGACGAAATCCCACCTTTACCTCAAAACACTCTCTCTATTTATAATTCTAACACAGGCTCTACTACTCTTGTAAAAACCCTTGACTGCTCTTAAAAAATTTCCTCCTATCCTATATATCTGCAATACCACCCACAGTACCCTCCTGTCTACCCTGTCATAAGGCTTTTCCAAATCCATAAAAGCCCAAAATACATCCTTACTTTTTCTTAAATCTTTTTCACATATCTACTTTATCAGAGAAATCTAATCCCTACCTGACCTAAAACCCACACTCTTCCTCAACAATTACTCCCTGTGTTCCTCTCCTAATCCTCAATCAAAACCCTTCCATAAGCCTTCCCAACTACACTTACACTTGTCCCCTTTTCTCTTGTAAAGCATAACTATACAGGCACTCCTCCAGTCTTCCGGCACTCTACCCTTTTTTAGACAAACATTAAACAACCTCACTAGCCAGTCCACCATCACTGTACCTCCCTTTTTTAGATATTCCGCACGACACCCATCTAACCTATGTGCCTTACCTCCTCTCATTATTTTAATAACTGCTTTTACCTCATATTTTCTTATTTCTCTTCCATTTTCCTCATTCATCACTGTCCTTTTCTTAGCGCTTCCCACTGCAACTACCTTTCCCTCCCTATCCTCATTCACACTTAGCAACTCCTTAAAATGCTCTGTCCATCTTTCTCTTACTACCGAATTTTCCATTATCATCTTTCCATATACATCTTCTACCTTTTCTTCTCTACTTGATTCGCCTCCTCTTCCTTTTCTAATTTCCTTCTAAAACGTCTTTTTATTACTTTCAATATTTTCTGTCATGTTCTTATCCCATTTCACTTCTGATCTCCTCTTTGCCTCCTTTATATTATCCTTCACTTCTCTTCTTTTTTCTTTGTACCTCTCATATGATTCTCTCTTTCTACTTTGTAACCAATCTGTAAATAATCGTTTCTTCTCTTCTAAAACCTTGTTTACTTCCTCATCCCTCCACTAACTACCCTTCCTTCTATTTCTTCCCGTTTTCCTTGTTTCACAAACGTTGCACACCTTGTGATTCGCTCCTTGTTACATCCCCATTCCTCCTCCACTCCTAGTTCTACTCTATCCTTTACTCTCTCCGACTCTTCTTTCAGCTTCTTCTTGTACTCCTTCTCTTTTTCTTTTTAAATAAATTACACAAAACTCTCGTTTTTTATTTATCGCAATTTAAAATCACTGATCCTATCCCCAAAATGTCGTCTGCTTAAGCAATTCTCCTAAAACCTACTCGTGGTGTCACAAACACCGTAGTGACGTTATGAAATGTGTTTATTCTTCATGCATTGTCATTGTGTTTGATGGATACTGAATTACTGATTGTGTCGAGTGCCGCAGCCTATTTCATATCAAATTTAGGAATTATGAAAATGAAGAAAGAACTACTGAGGAGAATGCACGATTGAGATGAAAAGAATAGGAGAAAAGAGAATAATGATATTTTCATAGGATATAGAATTCAGAGAAAGGCAGGAGAAGAAAGCTTACGATAGCCCCCCAGCAACAGTGGTATTTACGTACAGAACATACACGGAGGGCTAAATAATAGGGCTAGATCCTCTTACAATAATATATATATATATATATATATATATATATATATATATATATATATATATATATATATATATAAAATATGTTCAATAAGTAATGAGGAAATGTCAGGCGAGACATTAGATATGATTTGATCAAAATACTACTTCATGGTGAAGTACACATACATATATTCTGTAAAAGTACTAACTGGCAATTTTCTATATTTGTAGGTCTGAGTGCAGCGGTGAACGTGGTGGAACCAGTCTGATTTGGTTTTGCCGATTTGTGAACACTTGTCAAGATGCAGGGAAATATGTTCAATAAGTAATGAGGAAATGTCAGGCGAGACATTAGATATGATTTGATCAAAATACTACTTCATGGTGAAGTACACATACATATATTCTGTAAAAATACTAACTGGCAATTTTCTATATTTGTAGGTCTGAGTGCAGCGGTGAACGTGGTGGAACCAGTTTTATTTGGTTTGCCGATCTGTGAACACTTGTCAAGATGCAGGGAAATATGGAGGAACGTTACGCCATCAAATTTTGTGTTAAACTTAAGAAAATCAAACAAGAAGCTTATGGAATGTTAAAGGAGGCATATGGGGATGAACAGATGAGCCAAGCAAGTTTCTATCGGTGGTTTAACAGATTTTCTGAAGGAAATGAACAGGATGAACCCAGATCTGGAACACAGAAAAGTGCACGCAAGGAGGAAACATTGAGGAAGTGCAAAGGTTAGTGATGTAAGGCCGTCGAATATCTGTGAGGATGATATCTGAAGCTGTTGGTATCAGTATTGGCACAGTAGAGACAGTTCTGACCAAAGATCTGAAGCTCCACAAAGTCTTGCCAAATTCGTGCCAAAGATCCTCTCCGACGACCAGAGGCAGTTTCGTGTGGAATGTTGCACTGACATTCTCGAAATGATAGAGGCTAATTCAGGTTTCCTGAATAAGGTAGTGACTTGCGACGAGAGTTGGGTATTCACCTACGACCCTGAGAGTAAACGTCAGAGTGCTCAGTGGAAGCACGCGATCTTCCCCAGACCCAAAAAGGAAAAGATGAGCAGGTCGCAAGAGAAGGCCATGGTCATCCCTTTCTTTGACTCCCAGGGGCTCATTCACGTTGAATGGGTTCCTCAGGGTCAAACCATCAATAAGGAATATTACCTTACTGTTCTGAAAAGGTTCAGGAAGAAGATGAGGAAAAAGAGGCCTAAGCAGTGGAGGAGTGGTCAGTGGTGGTTCCACCAGGACAATGCCCCATGCCACAAATCAACGCTGGTGACCACCTGGATGGCCGACAGGGGAATGAAAGTGGTACAACACCCACTCTACAGCACTGACCTAGCCCCTTGCAACTTCTTCCTGTTCCCACGCATGAAAGACAGCCCCAGGGGAACCAGGTTCCAGTCAACAGAGGAGCTGAAGGAGGCATCGGAAAGTTACCTGAAGGGACTACTGAAAAAGGACTTTGAGGAGGTCTTCCAGGATTGGGAGAGACGCATGTAGAAGTGTGTACATAAGAACATAAGAATGAAGGAGACTGCAAGAGACCATAAGACCTACACTAGGCAGCTCCGTATTCATCACCACCTGTCGTCCCCATCCATAAAGTTGTCTAATCGTTTCTTAAATCAACTGATAGTTTCAGCGCTTACCACATGGTTACTAAGTTTATTCCATTCGTCGACCACCCTATTAGTAAACCAGTTCTTGCCTATTTTCTTCTTAAATCTAAATTTTTCCAGTTTATAACCATTACTGCGAGTCCTGCCCTGTTGTTTTAATATGATGACCTTGTTTGCGTCACCCTTGTTATAGCCTTTGATCCACTTGAACACCTCTATCAGATCACCCCGCACTCTGCGTCTTTCCAGAGAGTTTAAGTTAAGGTGCCTAAGCCTCTCTCCATAAGGCAAATTTCTGAGTCCATGTATCATTTTGGTCATTCTTCTCTGAACTGATTCTAGTGAAGTGATGTCCATTAGGTAGGACGGAGACAAAAACTGTACCACATAGCCAAGGATGGGTCTAACTATCGCTAGATAGAGTTTAATAATTACCTCTGCACGTCTATTCGTTACCGTCCCAGCAATGAAACCTAATGCTCTGTTAGCTTTATTCCTGGCGCTAATGCATTGTTTCCTAGTTTTAAGGTCCGGACACACTAGAATTCCCAAGTCTCTCTCGCACTCAGTCTTCTCCAAAAGCGTATTATCTAAGCTGTATCTATTTTCGGGGTTGTGTAGCCCTACGTTTAACACGCTACACTTAGAGATATTGAAGTTCATTTGCCATTTCACCGACCATGTGAACCATTTGTTAAGATCATCCTGCAGAATCTCTGCGTCATCTCCCGACCTAATTAGGCGTCCTATTTTAGTGTCATCCGCAAACTTACTAACATCACTACTTATCCCGTCGTCTAAGTCGTTTATGTACATAATGAACAACAAGAGATCCAAAACTTAGCCCTGGGGGACCCCACTAGTAACATTGCCCCACCTAGATTTTATTCCATTTATGGTGACCCGCTGTTTTCTGTTACTAATCCAAGCTCTAATCCATTCTAACACTTTTCCTCCTATGCCATGGGCTTTGATTCTATTTAGTAGTCTCTGGTGTGGTACCTTATCGAACGCTTTGCTAAAGTCAAGGTAAATAATTTCGTAGTTATTATTGTTATCTGACGCCTTATATACTTTAGTGTAAAAGGATAGAAGATTAGTCACACATGACTTACCCTTGGAGAAACCATGCTGTGAATCACGAATTAGATTATGTCTTTCGATGTGTTCTCTGAGTCTATTTACTATTATTGATTCAAGCATTTTTCCTATAACCGATGTCAAACTGATTGGCCTGTAGCTGCATATAGATGATCTATCTCCCTCCTTAAAAACAGGAACAACGTTTGCTTGCCTCAAAGCAGTGGGCACAAAACCAGTTAACTAGTCGCAGATTTCAAATTTACACTCCTTTAGCATTCTCGGAAAAATTTCGTCTGGACCCAGGGATTTTGTAGCTTTAAGTCTTTCAATCTGCTTGACTACTTCTACTTTACTAATGCTGATATTAGATAGACTACTTTCTTCATCCCCTCTGAAAATCGGATCGCAGTCAGGTACTTTATCTAACCTCTCATTAGTAAACACGATAGAAAATAATTGTTAAACTCCTCACTCATTTTTTCCTCCGATTCTATCATGACATTTTCATCGTTTTTAATTTGTCCTATTCTTTCTTTATTTTTTGTTCTATAGAGATGAAAGAAACCCTTTGGGTTGGATCTTGATTAACTAGCAACCTTAATTTCATAATTACGTTTCGCTGTGCGTGTATTCTTTTTAATCAGCTTTGCCATTTCGTTATATTTTGATCTAAGGTGTGTTTCCCCGTTGTTTTTTTTTACGTAAAGTCCTCTTTTCATTCCGATCTCATGTTTCAATCTGTCCGTCATCCATTTCGGAGTATTACTATTTTTCCGTATTGATACGAGAGGCAATTATTTTGAAGGAGACAACGAATATTGTCTCTCCTGACATTTTCTCATTACTTATTGATCGTAGGAGTATATATATATATATATATATATATATATATATATATATATATATATATATAGATATATATACGTATATATATACATTTATATATATAATATATATATATATATATATATATATATATATATATATATATATATATATGTATATATATGTTAGTGAATTTAGGGAGCAGGTTTTCATTGATACATTTTCTATTAAAAATCACTGCATATTCTGCGTTGGTGATCTTCTTCTTAAGACTTTCTATTTTCCTGAGTATTTTCTTCTCTGAAGCAGGGAGAGAAAATATCACATTTCCGAACGAGTCCATGTTTGGAAATAAAAACCAACATTTAACGACGTTTCGCCTACACATTAGGCATCTTCTGGTAAATTTATTGAAGATTTTTTTCACAAGAATATGAATACAGAAAAAAGAGACATAAAGGAGAGGTCAATGGTAACACGAGTCATGTTTTAATGGTGACGCGGGATGCTCCGAAGAGTTCTAAAGTACCACACATATTTTGTTGGATATTTATTAATGGCATATGGTCTCTAATAAAAACAGCCTCTAAACATTTCAGTTTCTTTCTGTTAGTATCCTTAACCAAAATTGAGGTGCTTTTATTAAGCTGGTCCCGTGTAATGTTGGTATTGTGGGATTTTGTCATGTGAGTTTTTATCGCTCCATTTTGCATATGTTGTGTGAGCCTCTGAGTTAAAGTTTGTGTGGTATGGCCTATATACTCTTCTTGGCAAAGCACACCGTCTTTGTATAAATCACATGAGTATTTGTATACCACATTATTTTTCTTGAGTTTATCCGTGGTAGCTGTCATATTGTTTTTCATCACCAGCGATGATGTTCTAGGGTTACGGTAAAAAATTATAAAGTTTGTTTTGTCCTCTTCGTTTCTAGGTTTACAATTTTTATGGATAATGTCTTTTAAAACTTTTTCATCTTTTTTATACTCAGATGACATTGTATTCTGATAATAAATGTTTATATTATTTTTCTTACTCTCTAACTCTTTATTCTTGGTGTTGGCTTTCTCCATATTATTTCTAATTTATTTATCGATGTCCCTCATTGCAAAGCCATTATTAGTTAAAATTTGCTTGACTCTAATAAGTTCTTGGTGTAGTAGTTGCCAACTGGAACAAATTTTAAAGGCTCTTGTGACATAGGCACGTATTACGCTCATCTTATATTTGGAGGGACATTCACTAGAGCCGTTTAGACATCTTCCAGAGTTAGTTGGTTTTCTATAGACAGTCGTGGTGAAAATGCCTTTTGTTCCATCTACCCAAACGTCTAGAAAGTGAATTTTATTATTGACGCTCCTTTCCACCGTAAAGCGTAGACAAGAATGTTCTTCCATTTTGTTTTTTATGTCATCAAGGTGTTTTTCTCCTTCTACATTTACATATAGATGACATTTTTGTAGATGTAGAAGGAGAAAAACACCTTGATGTTTAGAGGCTGTTTTTATTAGAGACCATATGCCATTAATAAATATCCAACAAAATATGTGTGGTACTTTAGAACTCTTCGGAGCATCCCGCGTCACCAATAGAACATGACTCGTGTTACCATTGACCTCTCCTTTATGTCTCTTTTTTCTGTATTTATATTCTTGTGAAAAAAATCTTCAATAAATTTACCAGAAGATGCCTAATGTGTAGGCGAAACGTCGTTAAATGTTGGTTTTTATTTCCAAACATGGACTCGTTCGGAAATGTGATATTTTCTCTCCCTGCTTCAGAGAAGAAAATACTCAGGAAAATAGAAAGTCTTAAGAAGAAGATCACCAACGCAGAGTATGCAGTGATTTTTAATAGAAAATGTATATGTATATGTATATGCATATGTATATGTATATGTATATGTATATGTATATGTATATGTATGTGTATATGTATATATATTAAGCACATACAAAACAAATGATAAGATATATTGGTTTTGGAATTTTTTATAAAATTCATCAGATATACAAGATTAGAAAAATAAACCACGAAAACTAATGAGTGAATAATAAAGAAATTACATAGAGGATAAATATAACAAAAAGGAAAATAAAACAAAACAAGACAGGTGATAGGTTAGTTAGGAAGACTTCTGGAACATGGCCGACTCATCGACGCAGTCAGGGCTTCTGACATCACTGATGATTATGTAATTCAAGTTACATAAAATCACGTTTTCGTACAAGCAGATACATACAGTTTTTTAAACTGCAGAAATCAATTTGCTTATTGAACTTAGAGAAACAATGCTGACTAAGCAATATATGAAACAGCGGTTTTTTTTTTTCCTGTTATCTTGCCTGTTGTCAGAGGACGATGAAAAACTCTCAATATCGCTGAAAGAATTGTTTGTTTCGCTACTGGACGCTTGCGTTGGTACATAAGTCATGACGTCATCGTAACTAGTACCAAGAGGTGGCGCTGTAATCTATGTTTAGAATACAAATTAGCAGACGACGAATATTTTCGTCAAAAAGTCCCTCAAATAGTACTTTTGAGGTATGATATGTATTTTAAAAATGGTTCTCGTGAAAAAAGATAACATTACAAAAAAAAAAAAATGCAAAGTTGTACCTAGGTTTGGAGGTTGCTTTTTAAGTCCATAGCCTTGTTTTTTCCACTCGCTCACATGGTTGTCTCAAGAACAAAGACTCCGAGTTTCTCACTACCACAGAGACATCTAATTTTGCTACACACGATTGTTTCCGTAGACCCCATCAGGCTACGCACAACGGAATCCGACTTCGTGCCAGATGTGTGTGTGCGTGTAGCTTTGGCACCCACCCTTAGAAAGTGTGTGAAATAACTCTAAGAATGCAATCCTATTCAAATAAAATATTGTGATATTGACTGGAAGAACAAGTAGCTACATTAAAGGTGCATTTTGAAATTTATAAGATGCTAGTATGAACGATTTCACTAACTTCAGGGTGAGTGGATGTTGAAACATATTGATGTTTATCTAATTATTTATCTATTTATCTATTCATCTGTTTATCTACTTATCTATTAATCTATTCGTCTATTTATCTATTTTTCTTTTTATTTATATATCTGTTTATCTATCTATAAATTTATCTATTTATTTATCTTTTTATTTATCTACCAATTCATTTATTTACTTATTTATTTACTGCAGTATCCCCTTACCACTTCTGTTCATCACTAATTATTTTATATACGAATAGAAGAAGGTAACCCGCAGAGATATGTCTTCAAGAATACCTTTACTCTGTTGATTCATCAGCACCAATACAGTATTTGTAATATGATTTATTATCATTCAGTGAATATTCTATACGCCATTCATAACCTAACTTACCCAAAGGAAATGAGTGATCAGAGATTAAAAGGATTTTAATCTTATAATACAGGGATGGGGTGTCTATCTGGTATAGTTAGCTTATTTAATTCCCTGAAGTCTACTACTGGGCAGAAGGAACCATCATCGTATTTAGGGACAATAAACAAAGGAAAATTCCATTCACTTACTGATAATTTAATGATGTCCTGAGCAATTATGTCTTAGATAAGGTCATTTACAATCATGCGGGAATGTAACGTGGTTTGGAGTTCTCACGAAGGAATAGGTGATGCTAAATGAGGTTAGTAACTCCGAGGGGTTCACCTGGAGTGGCAGAAGTTTGCCTGAACTTGTTGCAAAGTGCAGCCAAGTCTGCTTGTGCACTAGGGAAGTCTATGGGGTTGAAATATGATGTATCAATGGGTTTCTGTGCCATGGGCACGTCGGAAGTTGTGGTGCAAACTTGAGAAGTAGGGACTTAGTTATCCATGAATTTGATGCGTGAGGGATATATTTCAAAACTGCAAGTGTTTGTACCAACTGTGATATGGAGGGGTGCGTTATTGACATTGGCAATCAAAATGCAAGTGTGACCTTTATTTGACGTAGAGCTGGTGGCTGAAAGGAGGGAGATACGATTGACACGGCAAGTTTCTGACATACAGGTACATCGGTGTCTGGGGCTTGAAAAACTCGTAGATGTATTTTTGTACACCCACGAAGGAACAGCGTCTTTGGACTGATGAACACTGCGTGTGTTTGGATATAGATAACACCTCCGAGACTGGGGTGGATTTATTGTTGAATTCCTCTATGAGGGGCCAAAAAAATTTCCTTTAATTTAATGGATCCTGAGTTTAGCTGATTTGGACATGCGGAAGAAGTTAGTATGTCTGTCATGTTTGGAATGCATGTCCACAGCTGTCAGTAAAGTGAAGGAGGTAGAGTCCTGGGGAGGGTTTGGAGTGGTTGAGCACTGGGAACTGTTGTTTGGAGGTGGTGGAATAACCAGTACTAGCGGCTGGTGCATCCTCGTGTGACGAAGTGGAGTTAATTTGAAGGGAGGGAGTACAGATAACTGACGAGGAATCATGGTCTGCTTGTGCCTTCTCGGTCACATGAACCTTGTTTTTGGTATGAGGAGTTGCTGATGGAAATGCAGGAAGGAAATGGCTTGCATAAATGATACCATGTTATGTTGCTTCATCAGTTTTAAGCATATGAGGGTATCAGCAAGAAAGTGAATGTCAGCTACATAGTCGGTAACTAGAATGGGGGGTACTGGTCTTTGAAGCTAATGTCTAGGGAGAATTTACCAACGATCGGGAATGGTACACCATCTACATTTGAAAGAATAATATTTGGGGGTTCTAGGATGTTGACTTTCCTCCATTCCATGCGGAATTTATTGCAGCTATAGCTGGACATTATGTTACCGGTAGATCCAGTGTTGAGAAATATGATCACTTTGATATTACTAGAAGTTGCATTGAATGTCAAGGAAGGGGAGGACATGTTTGAGGTATCCAATGTATGCACAGGCAGAGTTGATGAGGGAACTTCTGGGTATGGAGTGAGTTGAGTTGCGCTGAGTCTTGATAGTCGGGAGTCATAATGGAGATGGTCTACGTGAGTGTCTTGAGGGAGGATCTGGGGAGATTTGTCTCTGTTGTATTTGTGATAACAGCACACGGTAGCGATCACTGGTGTGTTGACAAGTTCCGTGATAATCGAAGTGGCGATTTGGTTGTGAAGATTGTCTGTGGTAACATCTGTTCGCAAGGTGTCCTGGTTTGTGACAGTATGTACAAACCAGTTGTGTTCTTGATGGAGAGCGTTGGCGTGAGCGATGTCGAGTGCGAGATGTATGTCTTGACCTAGTGTTATGTGATGTGGACCGATTTGGGCTATTGTGTGGGTGGGTGTGATGGGTACTGACTGGCTCTGGATCTGGGTGACTGCTTTTTCAGTATCAGATAATTTCCTTGAGAATTCGCCTAGTGTGATACCTGGTGTGAATGGGATAGTACCCGCCTTCTGAAGTGCGTCTGGGTGTAATTGTGATAGTAGTCGAAAGTATGCCATGAGTGAGACTACGTGTTCCAACGAAATTTTGTCGTCTGTGACCCAGTTAGAATTTTTTAGGCTCTCTCTTAATTCACTTTTAAAGGTTGAAGCAATCTTAACAGCTTTTTCCTTTGTGTGATGTGGTCCGTGATTGCATGTCCTAGCCAGTGAGTATAGGGGGGAAGTGATCCAAGTTGATCAAGTGTTGCAAATTACTTCATAAAGTTCTATGAAATCTAGGTAAGAAGCTGTCTCCTGAATTACATCACCAGTTAATGTGTCATTTAGGTCTATTCTGAATTTAAGAATAACCTCTGTCGTCGGCGATGTTTCTACGTGTTAATTCCGATTCAACCTCGTAGAGGAAATTGTGTACAGGAATGTTCTCGTTAAATTTTAGTAATGTACTTTCATCTTTGACTTCTATGATGAGATTCTGAGTTGTCGTGGTATTTTGTGTGGTAGGTGAATTATCCGAATAGTTGTTAGCGGAAGGAGGGGACATGTATGGTGTTTTGCAATTTTGAGCAGAGCAGATGCGTGTATAGCGTCAGTATGTCGTGTCAGAAAGAGGTTTACGCAGCTTCATAAACAAAAATGACAGGAAGTAATTGCCTCCTAGGTGATATTTAGAATGAAAATTCTATCTGCTTATCAGGGATGATGTAGAATTTGGCTCTTGGGAGAATCCTTGAAGAATAGTTAATCTGAATGCAGAAGTTGGTGTGAAGAATCAATGCTGTAAAATAAGTCGGGCGTGAATATGTAATTTTATATGGCTAGAGCTGGTGAGAGATAGAATTATAGGGCACTATTTAAAAGAAAATGAGAAGCATTCATACGTATTATATGGAATCACTAAAGAGTAAAATGTTGAACAACTAAGGTGATTTGGCTTGATTGGTGGAAAGATGCTTCCTTTGATGTTCCATGAGTCTTGCTGTTTTCAGGAATGGGAACGAGTCTTTGTTTGTAGGCTCGCGAGTTGGCTGCTGCTGGCGAGGTTTGAATCTCGTAGACTCGTGCGATGAATGGGCTGACGAAGACTTGACGCGTGGTTATGATGCTCGAAGATCTCGAAGATATGCAGTGTATAATTAGGATGTGAACCCGTGTAGAATGAAGAAATTACTGGGAGAGATGTGTGCTATGTGCATTCCTGTAAATACCTTTTTGGCGATGCATTTCTCTAGTGAGAGAAATGCAGAGAAGATGGACATCTTCGTAGTGGGATTGCCTCATAGTGGGATGCTGGATGATGCAGCGAAGAGGGGTTGCCTCTTAGTATGACGATGAACGATGCTCAGCGTGGAATTAGGAAGTGGCTATGTTCGGTCGGAATGTAGATCTCTGATGTATCTCCTCAGCACGTGGAATCCCGCTTGTCTGCCACCAGAATATAGGTTGTTTGACTACATTAGTTTGGAGGCGTTGAGATCAAGGCGTCGCTTGGGTTCTTTTCTTTATTGTAAATCTTGACAGTAGCGTAGTCGAGCCTAGTTTGGCTCGTGGCACTTAGGGAGCGACGAAGAGAATGAGTGTCGGTTGCCAACCTTATTTACAGTTCTATAAATATATTCCTTATGACTAAATTTATGTACAGTATAGAAGTGAACGTGAGCACCCATTATAATATATAGATACATATATACAGGAAATATACCTATATACAGAAATGTAGATGTGTAGTTCTATCTACATTATTAGGAGAGACATGTCTGAGTGTTGGAGAAGCAAAGGCAGAGTGGTGTCCTTTTCTTTTTTTTTTTTTTACTGATCTCTGATCTCAGTGTTCGCTCTACTTTCTACATACAATGCAATCTCCGAGGGAGACTCGGGAGGTTGCCAGATTACATATGTACAAGTAGGCTGTTGCCATATTCTGTTCGCTACATAAAAGGAAAGGGTTTGTCACGTCGGCTTTGGGGCGATGAAGGAGGCGCCAGCCAGTCGCTCTCTTGCATTGTAGTCGAGAAACGCGAGATCCTTTGAACCGCGCCGCTTCATTGTTGACGGGATAGCGCGAGGTTCAATCTGCGAAGGTGTCCGGAGCGTTGGCAGGAAAATTCGGGTCCTCTGGTCCCTTAGGGACAATAGACTGTCTCTTGGGAGGATCCGTGACAATGAAGAGTTGGTCGGAAAGACGTTGGAGTTCTGCTTGCTCTATATGTGCGTGTGCGCACTGGACATCGAAAGGGTTGATAACAAACATTATCTTATCAACGTAATGAATAATTTGTCGTAAGGCTATGGTTTGGCAATATTCCTGGTCGTCTTCGCAAGGCAGGTACCGTGAGTCACCCCATTTTTATTCAATATCCTCGCTGCAACCTCTGAAACCCCATTCACGCAAGGGACCGTTATCCTGGTTGTGGCTGTTTGTGTCTCGCCCCGGTCTATTTTTCTTCTCTGCGGCGCCGTCCTCCTTTTACTTGATTCGGGTAGCTATTAGCCCGGAATACCCTCTTCAACCTGCTTCTTTCCTCTTTCATCGACGCCTCTGTGGAGCAGACCCTCTCCGCCCTGTTCCACAACGTTTTCACCACGCCCTTCTTGTGGTAGATCGGGTGATCACTACCAAAATCTAGCAGTCGATCGGTATGCGTTGCCTTCCTGTACACGCTAGTGACCAAAATGTCACCCACGCGTTTCACCATTACGTCCATGAACGGTAGCTCGCCTTCTGCCTCCTTCTCCATCTCGAATTGGATAGCCTCATGCTTCCCATTGAGCTGTTCCAGGAACCCATCCACATCTCTGTCCTTCAGGATTACGAACACGTCGTCCATATACCGCGTCCACAGCTTCAATGATGTTGGTGCAGCGGACAAAATCTCATTCTCGAACTGCTGCATGTTGATCTCAGCCAGGATTACCAAAATTGGCGAGCCCATGGGGGTCCCAATTCTCTGGTGGTATACCGTATCTCTGAAATTAAAAAATGTTGAGTCTAGGCACAGATTAACCAACCTCATCAATTCACTGGTGGAAAGTTTTTCATTGTCCAGGTAACCCTGCGTTTTCTCCATCGCGGACAACACCGCCCGTTTCACGAGGTCCTGCGGTAAAGACGTGAACATGGACTTCACATCGAAAGACACCATAACCTCATCACTCTCCACTCTGACGTCTCGCACTTTTTCCAGAAATTCACTTGAATTTTTCAACATCCGTGTCGAGCTCACTACCAAGGGTCTAAGTCTTTTGGCCAGCACCGACGCTAGGTTGTATGTGGGGGACCCTCTGAAAGCAATAATTGGTCTTAAAGGCACCCCCTCTTTGTGTATCTTGGGCAGACCGTAAAATTTCGGAATGACCGAGTCCCCTGGCCTCATCCTCTCCCACTCCCTCTCCGTAATTAAGCGTCCTTCCTTTAGTTTGCGTAGCTCACCTTCTACCTTCTTCTGCAGCTTGGAGGTCGGGTCGTAAGGTGCAACCTCATAGGTGTTGCGGTCCTGTGGCAGCGTGGTGGCCTTCCGCTCGTAGTCCTTATTCAAAACGACGGTAGTCCGCCCCTTTGTCGCTGGAGAGAATAACAATTGACCGATCACGCCTTAGGCCCGCCAAAGCTTTCGCTTCCTCTGTGGTGAGATTGTGTCCATTTTTCTTTATGCCCAGCGCTCCCACAATCCGGATCCTGGCATCCTGTTTTTCATCCTCACTACATGTCATCAGGTTGATACCCACCTTCGTTGCCGCCGAGAACTCCTCGTTTTTCACACCTCCCTGCACATTAAAGTTAAGACCCTTGGACAAAATCCCGGACTCCTCCTCCGTAAGAGTTCTACTGGAGAGGTTTTCGACCCACCTACCTGGTGCCGGAGCCCCGGATCCTTCCAAACGTTTGAACCTCTGGTCCAGCACGCCTCGCTTGGACTTCGCATTTATGTATGTATGTATTGTATGTGTATGTGTGTATCTGTGCATGTATGTAGGTATTTATGTATGTATGTAGATGGTAGAATGGTCGAAGTTTTCAGTGGATAGATATCAATACAAACACAGGGTCTCTGTGTGTTTATTGGTTCTAATGTGTGTGTTTTGGAGCGACGGGAATGTTGATACAAGGAAAAAGGAGGGGAGATTTACCTTGGTTATGCAGATGGATATATGAGCCAGGAGCAATTGACTAGCGTGGTTTCTTGTTCTGCGGTCTAGGAGTAAGTGACGCGTCCCTAGCCTCGGTGACCTTCCTTGGGTTGCGGGCGTTGGGCCTCAGCCAATCATCTCCCCAGAGCAACAGTCACGTGGCCAAGCCACGCAGCTTGTGGGCGGGACTTGTGGCTGGCCGCTATGCTCAATCTCTTGGTCACGCTACAACAAAGAGCACAAAGAGCTTCCTTGTTCTACCAAATCTCGCCTCACCACATCCCTCCCCTCGTCAACAAAATCTACGCTCCTACAAAGAAAATGACGAGAGGGAAAAATTGGTGCATGCGTGTCTTAAGATGACAACTCAAGTGAGTTGCCCCCTTTGGACAACAATTGCACCAATTAAAAACTATTCACCAGCGACACAGGTATATATGAATATATTTTTTTTCTTTTATGTGGGGATCGATGATGTTCCTCTAACTCTCGGGACGCCTCGCCGACTTCCTCGCCATCCTCCCAGTGGGTGATGAGTTGGCTGCGGTGATCTGATGCTACCCCTCGTCGCGATACTCTGACTATTCGAAATTATTATTGTATCATTATTATTATTATTATTATTATTATTATTATTATTATTATTATTATTATTATTATTATTATTATTATTATTATTATTATTATTATTATTATTATTATTATTATTATTGTATTATTATTATTATTATCTTTGTTATTATTACCATTATATTATCATTACAAAGAATTACAAAGGGTTACAAAGGTGGAGCATGCCGACAGGAGACCTTTTGGTCCAATCTAGGTCGGATGCGAAAAAAATCATAATAATAATAAATAAATAAATGAATGAATAAAAACTATAATAATGTAAATAATAAATAAGATAAATAAAAAAATACATAGGTATAGTTAAATAATAAACAAACAGGTAAATAGTAAATAATAATAAATTGACATATAACTAAAGATAAATGAGAATCAAGCAAATAATGATAAACAAACAGACAAATGATAACAAAACAAATGAACAAACAATATAAAATACATGATAATCATTACAGTATCTTGCTTAGGTGTTTATCTAAATGATTCTTGAAGCTTCGAACTGAACTACATTCCACTTTCTCTGCAGGAAGTTAACTACACGGTTGGCGAAGTTGTTTCTACCCACTTCTAAAATTAGATTTATTTCCTGACAGTTTGAGACCATTGTTTTTTGTCTGATTCTCATTCAATGTGAAAATTTTGTCACTTTTGATGTCAATTTCCTTTATAATTTTAAAGACCACTATCAAGTCACCTCTGAGTCTACGCTTTTTTAGGGAAAACAGATTCATATGTCTTAGTCGATTTTCGTATGATTTATTTTTTATATTTGGAATCAATTTTGTGGCTCGCCGTTGTACTTTTTCCAATCTGTCAATGTCTTTAATGGGATTCGGTGACCATACGGAAACAGCATATTCCAAATGTGGACGAACTAACAGTTCATATAGCTTGTTAATGAGAGATGGACTTTTGAAGTCAAAAGATCGCGCAATCAGTCCTAGAATCTTATTTGCTTTCTCAGAGGCTGGAATACACTGCTTGGACGATTTTAGATCGTTACTGATAAATACGCCGATATCTTTTTCGCCATTCGCTTTTGTTAACGAATTTCCAAATAACTTGTAATCGTACTTACTGTTATTTTTACCTATGTGCATTACCTTGCATTTACTTGTGTTAGATTTCATTAGCCACTTTTCAGACCATTACTGTAATTTATCTAAATCTTGAATATCTAATTGATTTAAGTGATCATTTGCCACTCCGCACAGTTTTGTATCATCAGAAAATTTAGTCCATGGTCTATATAATTTATATATACTATAAATAGAAGTGGCCCAAGAACAGAACCCTGAGGAACTCCACTTGTAACATTTTTCCATCTAGAAGTTTTTCCATTTAAAATAATTCTCTGTTTTCGATCATTCAACCAATTAATTATCAGTCCAATTTAATAGGCTACCATTTATTCCGTGTGAAGCTAATTTAGTAAGTAGTCTTTCGTGGGGGACGGTATTAAAAGCTTTTGCAAAGTCTAGATATATTAAATCTTTATTGTTTCTTTTCTCATAATTCGAGATAACTGTGTTGTAGAATTCGAGTAAGTTAGTCACGCAAGAACGTTTCCATCTGAAACCATGCTGGCTATCATTTATCAAACGGTTACTTTCTAAATGATGTTCGATAGCATCTCTGATGATAGTTTCCATTATTTTTCCTACGATTGAAGTCAAACTTATAGGCCTATAGTTATTTGGTTTCTTTTTGACACCTTTTTTGAATATGGGAGTAATGTTAGCTAGCTTCCATTCTCTTGGGACATCTCCGGATATGATAGATTTCTTGAAAATTATTTCTAATGA
>NC_134798.1:21342332-21344832 GCF_046742065.1 Oratosquilla oratoria
AAGTTAGGTAATGTAGGCTCCATTCTCCAAAGAATTGAAAGATTGGAACAACTAGAGAAGGCTAACAGAAACTTAACTGAAGAAGTAGAGGACCTAAAAAGACAGTTAGGAAATGTAAAGGAGGAGAATGAGAAATTGAAGAAGAATAGTAATGAAAACAGTGAGAAAATAGCTACAGAAGCTAAAAATTGGAGAATAACTCAAGAAGGGAATAAGGTTTCATTCACTGACATAGTCAAACAGCAATTGAAAGAACATAATGAAGACTCAGTTATTAAAGTGATGAGACAGAAGGAGAATATAGTAAGAGAATTAGCTGACAAAAAGAAATGTATAATTATATTAGGAATGGAAGAGAAACATAACCCAGATAGAACCGCAAGAATCAAGGAGGAAAATGAAAGGGTAAGCAGTTTATTAAAATTAGTCCAGGAAGATGAACCAGAAATTATAAAGGAAATTGAGGAAAAATTCAGACTCGGAAAATATAGTACAGATAAGACCAGACCAATTAAGATTAAATTCAGGTCACAAACAACGGCAGAGAAAATTCTATCCAAGACAGGGAAACTAGCAACAAATGATCAATATAAAAAGGTATGGATAAAAAGAGAAATGAATAAGGAGGAAAGAGAGGCAGAAAAGCAGAAAAGAATTGAAGCTAAGGCAAAAAACGAGGAAAGAACGGAGTCAGAGAAAGAGAGATTCTATTGGAGAGTAGTGAACATGAAAATAAAGCAGTTCGACATACTAAAGAAAAACATAAGGGAAACAGAGAACACAATGGAAGTGGCAGAAAACTAAGAGTGTCTTACACAAATATAGATGGATTGATAACAGGATTGAATGAACTGAATGATTATTTGAAAGAAAAAGAACCGGACATAATGGGAATTGTAGAAACAAAATTAAAAGGCCCACTACCACCCAACAGTGTAGGACATGATACATACAATTATTGGATTAGAAACAGAGAGAAAAAACAAGGGGGTGGAGTTATGTTCCTGACAAAGAAGGATATAAACGTGAAAGGTGTCATATATGGAAAGAATACAGTAGAGATGATTATGATAGAAGTGGAAGACCGAGATAAGAAGAGCAGAAAATTTGTGATCAACTATGTGCCTCCGAAAACAGCCTCATGGGAGGAGAATGAACATAAAAGTATGTTAGAGGACACAAAGATAGCATTAACTAAAATAATGGAAGACGGAGGAAGAATAGTTATGATGGGCGACTTTAATTGCAAAGAAATCTGCTGGGAAGAAATGACAGTAAAGAGTGGTGATGACTCATGGGGAAATGCTCTACTTGAGATGATTACTGACCATTCAATGACACAATGGATACAAGAGAACACTAGGTATAGAAATGAAGAAGAACCATCGAGGCTAGACTTAATAATTACATCTGAACCTAGAATAGTGGACAAGATTGAATATAAAACACCAATAGGTAAAAGTGACCACATATTGATTGAACTGGAACTTAATGAAGAAAAATATATGAAAAGAAATGAACAATATAGAAAAGGAAGAATGATGTATGAAAAAACAAACTTTGATAAAATAAGAGAATTCTTCCAACAAGAAAACTGGGAAGAAATATACAAAGAAGACACATCAGTGGAAGAGAAATGGAATATTTTGACAAAAATTTACAAAGAAGGAGTGGAAAAGTATGTCCCAAGACAAAAACAAGAAAAAGAATATGTAAAATGCTGGTACAACAAAAGTTGTAGGGAGTTAAAAGACAAAAGAGACAAAGCCTGGACCGGATGGAAAAAAGACAGAAGACCTGAAAAATGGAAAATATATACTGGTTATAGAAATGAATATGTACAAAAGTGCAGAGAGGAAAAAAGAAAATATGAAAAAGATGTTATAGAAAAGTGTAAAGATCAACCAAAACTATTCTACAGATTTGTAAACAATAAACTGAAAAACAAACAAGACTTGGAGAAATTAAGACAAGGGGGAGTTGAATACACTGAGGAAATGGAAATGGCAGAAATTATGAACAAACATTTTAAATCAGTGTTTACAAGGGAAAATATACAACCTGAAGAGATTGAGTGGAAGGAAAAAGTCCCCCCTATGGAAGAAATAGAAGTAACGAAGAATGAAATATTGACACACTTGGGTAATTTTGATGTCAGAAAATCGCATGGGCCAGATGAAATAGCAAACTGGATTCTGAAAGAATGTAGGAATGAACTGGCAGACAAAATACATAGCATAATAAGCAGTTCCTTAAAAGAAGGAAAAGTTCCAGAAGATTGGAAAAAAGCAAATATAGTACCTACATATAAAGGAGGAAATAAAGAAGAACCTACCAACTATAGACCAGTCTCTCTAACAAGTACAATAGCAAAAATATGTGAAAGAATTATCAAAAGTAGATGGGTAAAATACTTGGAAAAAAACAACGTACTAAATCCAAGGCAATTTGGATTCAGACAAGGACGATCATGCGTCACCAATTTAATATGTTTCTATTC
>NC_134798.1:21347332-21349832 GCF_046742065.1 Oratosquilla oratoria
TATTGTACCCACACCATCAGGGAGCAACTAAAATGGATGCAATGAGCGTCGAGGAGCAGTTTATTTTTTTCTTACAAAATACCTACATGTTTCTTTGAGCCACGTACATTTGAGAAAAAGAGCTGAAAAAAACCTACCAAGTGATAAGAATTATTAAAACGTAAAGGAAGTAAACTTCGAAAGAATTAACACAAATTTTAAGTTAATCAAGATTTGAAAATAAGATTGCATTCCGGGATGAAAGACTTAAAGCATCTCTGGACAAGGAAATAAAATTAGAAGAAGCTCGCGCCGTGTCATCTATCAAAAACAATCTAATTTTTTTCATATATAAGTAAGCGACAACCAAATCTAAACTCAAAGCCAGGATCGTCTTCTTAGTAGATCATAATGAACAAAGTATAGATGATCCATGGCAAATCGCAAACACATTACAACAGCAATTCAGTGGAGTTTGTTGTAATCATCTCAGTGAGAAATTCATCCTTCACCGGCGCCTCCGAGCCCATGCTGACGGATATAATTATAACCAAAAAGAAAATCACTGAAAATATAAAACAAAATTTTTCTAACGCAGCAGTCGAGCCTGCGCCACTTTTCAAAAACTGCACGTCAAAACTAAGTATACAGCTGCCTATCCAATACAGAAAGAGCTTCGACTTAACAATTATACCATATCTATTGAGAGCTGCTATTATTCCCCCAACATATAAGGGTGGTTCCAGAACAGAAACTGCAAACTACAGACTAGTAGCCTTTACATCACATATAATTAGAATTACCACCACTTTTCAAAAACTGCACGTCAAAACTAAGTATACAGCTGCCTATCCAATACAGAAAGAGCTTGGACTTAACAATTATACCATATCTATTGAGAGCTGCTATTATTGCTCCAACATATAAGGGTGGTTCCAGAACAGAAACTGCAAACTACAGACTAGTAGCCCTTACATCACATATAATTAAAATTACCACACACCTTGAAGATATAAATAAGATGAAGCCGAATCAACCTGGCTTCATATCAGTACATTTATACCTGTCCCAACTCTTTGCCCACTATGAACAAATTCTGCAAGTACTGGAACATAAAAACATAAATGTGGTGTAAATATATTTTTCAAAACCCTTTGACAAGGTCAACCTCGATGTATTCCTGTATAAAATCCGCGAGTTGGGAATTGTAGGAGTGGTTAGGTTGTGTCTACGCTGCTTCCTAACAAATAGATAGCAACAGGTTGCGGTGGATGATATAAAATCCTGGCAGTGACAGTGATCACTGGATTACCAAAGGGGTCAGTGCTCGACCCATTGGTCTTTTTAATGCACATATTGGGCATTAATAGATATGTCTTGCACTCTTCTATCTCTCCCTTTGCGAATGACACAAAGATATTGAGAGAAGTGTCCACCGAGGAAGATACACAATCATTACAGGCGGATCTCCAAGCCCTATAACTGGGCTGAGGAAATGGTCCAATTGATGGAGTAGTTGGGAAATGTGGAGTTCCAGGAAAGAATCGTAGTGGAGAGTTGATGGTGGAAATGTGTCTAGAAAGAGAGTTGATGATAGCAAATAGAGTGTTTCGGAAGAAAGTCAAGCATAAGTACACATGGGAGAGGATGGTGGATGGAAGGGTGGTAGATAGAGCGTTGATGGATTATGTAGTGGTAAATAGGACTATGATAGGAAGAGTTAAGGATGTACATGTGCTAAGGAGAGAGGGTGGGGGAATATCAGTTTTTTTTTTTTTTTTTTTTTGTGGAAGGTAAGTTGAGAGTGGAGGATAGATGGAGAAAGAGGAAAGGGACAAAAGGTAGGGAGGTGCTTAGAGTAAACTCTTTAAATGAAAAGGAAAAGGAGAAGGAGTACAAGAAGAAGCTGAAGGAGGAGTGGGAGGGAGTGAAAGATAGAGTAGAGCTAGGTGTGGAGGAGGAGTGGGGATGGTTCAAGGAGGGAGTCACAAAATGTGCAAGGATGGTGTGTGGAACAAGAAGGACAGGAGGAAATAGAAGGAAGGGTAGTGAATGGTGGGATGATGATACAAAGAAGGTTGTAGAAGAGAAGAAGCGAGCTTTCACAGATTGGTTACAAAATAGGACGAGAGAGTCATATGAGAGGTACAAAGAAAAGAAAAGAGAAGTAAAGCAAAAGGTAAAGGTTGCAAAGAGGAGAGCAGATGTGAAGTGGGGTAAGAGTATGACAGAAAATTTTGAAAGTAATAAAAAGATGTTTTGGAAAGAAATTAAGAGAGGAAGAGGAGGCGAATCAAGTAGAGAAGAAAAGGTAAAAGGTGTAGATGGAGAGATGATAATGGAAGAGAAGGCAGTAAGGGGAAGATGGGCAGAATATTTTAAGGAGTTGCTAAATGTGAAGGAGGATAGGTAGGGAAAGATAGTTGCAGTGGGAAATGCTAAGAAAATGACTGTGATGAGTGAGGAAAATGGAGGAGAAATAAGGAAGGATGAAGTGAAGGCAGTTGTTAAGATGATGAAA
>NC_134798.1:21362332-21367332 GCF_046742065.1 Oratosquilla oratoria
AAGTCTCAAAGTAGGTTTAAAAATGAATAAGACCAAAACCAAAGTAATGTTCAACACGAAAGTTCAAAGTAAAGAAGTTGAAGAGTATAACTATTTAAGCCAGATGGTGAAAGTGACAAAAATCATGATAATGAAATAAAAAGACGTATTACAATTGGTTGAAAGGGTTTTGTAGGTAAAATAAAATGCTGAGAGGCTCTCTACCTTTATGTTTGAAACATAAAGCTTACAATCAATGCATTCTGCCAGCAATAATCTACGTGTATGAGACTTGGAAACTAACAAAGGCGATGGAAACAAAGCTAAGGATTGCACAGAGGAGAATGGAGAGATTAATGATGGGAATAACGCAGAGAGACCGAAAGAGAGCAAGTTGGGTGAGAGAGCAGACTAGTGTGAAAGATATTGTGGAGGCGGTGAAATTGAGGAAGTGGAATTGGGCAGGTAAGTTGGTGCAAACGACTGATGAGCGATGGAGCAAGTCTGTTACTGAGTGGACGCCGCGAGATAGGAAGCGTGGAAGAGGGAGACCAGACTGAAGGTGGAGAGTCGAGATTGAGAAGTTTGTGGCTCGGTCGTGCGAATGATGGAATACTATGAAGGAGGCCTTTGTTCAGTAGTGGTTTGATTGATTTGATTGATTTATATATATATATATATATATATATATATATATATATTTGTGTGTGTGTGTGTGTGTGTGTGTGTGTGTGTGTGTGTGTGTGTGTGTGTGTGTGTGTGTGTGTGTGTGTGTGTGTGTGTGTGTGTGTGTGTGTGTGTGTGTGTGTGTGTGTGTGTGTGTGTGTGTGTGTGTGTGTGTGTGTGTGTGTGTGTATTGCGTGTATTTACCTAGTTGTATTTACCTAGTTGTATCGTTTTTGCGCACACCACACTTTCATCTAACTTGTTCCAAACGTCTATTTCCCTGTGGGGAAAGCTGCTCTTTTTTAGGTCTCTTCTATAACTGTCTTTCTTGATTTTCTTTCCATGTCCTCTTGTATCTCTACTATCCCATTTTATTAGACCCTCTCTATCAATAGTTTCTATGCCTTTCATAATTCTATAAATAGTTATCAAGTCTCCTCTCTCTCTTCTTTGCTCTAATGTCTGTACTCAAGTTTTGCTAGTCTCTCTTCATATGATAGTTCTGAGAGTGTTGGTGCCAATTTCGCAATTGCTCTTTCTATTCTTTCAAGTTTTGTCATACATTTTTTGTACTTGGTGACCACGTCGTCGCTGCATACTCCAACCTTGGTCTTATAAAAGTGACCAGTATTTTCTTCACCATTTCTTTGTCCAGGTATGTAAATGTTACTTTGATTGTTATTAAATTATAAGTTTCTCCAAAATTTTTGTTTATATGTTTCTCAGGGGACATATTATTCATAATAATGACTCCCAGGTCCTTCTCATTTTCTACTTTTTTAATTTCTTCCTCTCCCAATTTATATGATTCCACTATTCTTTTTTGCTTCTTACAAATTCCATTATACTACACTTCTTAATATTAAATTCCATCTCCCACTTCCTGCTCTATTCCCATACTTTATTGAGATCACTCTGTAGCGACTCACTATCTTCTAGTGTTCACTTTTTTCAACAATTTTACATCGTCCGCAAAGAAGTTCATTTAACTTTCAATTCCTTTATCCATATCATTAATATATATAGCAAACCTTATTGGGGCCAGAATTGTTCCTTGTGGAACTCCACTAATCACTTCATCCCAATTAGAGTGTCTGTTATCACCACTCTCATTTTTCTTTCGTGCAAGAAGACTTCCATCCACTTCAGCAGTTTGCCCAGTATTCCTCCTGCAGTTTCTAATTTCTTTAGCAATTTCTTATATGACACCTTATCAAAAGTTTTTTTTTCAGGTCTAGAAATGCACAACCAGCCCATCCATCTCTTTCTTGTATGACATCTATTAGCCTTGAATAGAAACACATTAAGTTTGTGACGCATGATCGTCCTTGTCTAATTCCAAATTGCCTTGGATTTAGTTTTTTTTTTTTTTCAAATGCCTTTCCCATCTAATTTTGATAATTCTCTCACAAATTTTAGCTATTGTACTTGTAAGAGAGACCGGTCCATAGTTAGTAGGGTCTTCCTTGTTTCCCCCTTTATATATTGGTACTATATTTGCTCTTTTCCAATCTTCTGGAACTTTTCCTTCTTTCAATGAACTGTTTCTTAGACTATGTATTTTGTCTGTTAGTTTATTCCTGCATTCTCTCAAAATCCAGTTTGCCATTTCATCTGGTCCATGCGATTTTCTGACGTCAAGTTTACTCAAGTGTTTCATTATTTCATTCTTTGTTACTTCTATTTCTTTCATAGGGGGGACTTTCTCTTCCCATTCAATCTCTCCAGGTTGTATGTTCTCCCTTGTAAACACTGATTTAAAATGCTTGTTCATAATTTCTGCCATTTCTATTTCCTCTGTGTATTCAACTCCTCCTTTTCGTAGTTTCTCTAATTCTTGTTTGTTTTTCAGTTTGTTGTTTACAAATCCGTAAAATAGTTTTGGTTGATCTTTTCATTTTTCTATGACATCTTTTTCATATTTTCTCTTTTCATCTCTGCACACTTGTACATATTCATTTCTATAACTAGTATATATTTTCCATTTTTCAGGTCTTTTGTCCTTCTTCCATTTTATCCAAGCTTTATCTCCTTTGTCTTTTAACTCCCTACATCTTTTGTTGTACCAGCACTTTACATATTCTTTTTCTTGCTTTTGTCTTGGAACAAACTTTTCCACTCCTTCTTTATAAACTTTTGTCAAAATATTCCAATTCTCTTCCACTGTTGTTTCTTCTTTGTATATTCTGCCACTTCATCTGGTCCACGCGATTTTCTGACATCGAGATTACTCAATTGATTTATATTTCTTTCCTTGTTACTTCTATTTCTTTCATAGGGAGGACTTTCTCCTCCCACTCGATATCTCTAGGTTGTATGTTCTCCCTCGTAAACACCGATTTAAAATGCTTGTTCATAATTTCTGCCATTTCTATTTCCTCTGTGTATTCAACTCCTCCTTGTCGTAGTTTCTCTAATTCTTATTTGTTTTTCAGTTTGTTGTTTACAAATCTGTAAAATAGATTTGGTTGATCTTGTAGTGTTCTGTAGCCAACACGTATAATTACCCCTTCAGGACCCGTGATCGCAGAGTACGGGATAAACAATAGTCACCCCTTACAACATGCGTTCGACTAAACACGATTTCAACTAAATTTAATTAATATAAATAACAATGTTCACTGTAACAACTTAACTTATTTTGTAAATAAAACAAAACATATCCCTCTACATCCTGTAAGAAGCATATTTATGTATTGTAAATATATTTTGAATAATTGTATACTAAAGACCAAGAATCCAGAATTTCGCCACAAATATTGTAAATACCATCATCGTCATTTCTAATAAACAGATCAGTCATGGGATTGACTTTAAATATCCTAGCTTCCTCCAAGAAGGACAATTGTAGTAACCACTACAATCTTTACATTTTTCTATGACATTTTTTTCGTATTTTCTCTTTTCTTCTCTGCACACTTGTACATATTCATTTCTATAACTAGTATATATTTTCCATTTTTCAGGTCTTTTGTCTTTTTTCCATTTTATCCAAGCTTTATCCCTTTTCTCTTTTAACTCCCTACATCTTTTGTTGTACCAACACTTTACATATCCTTTTTCTTGTTTTTGTCTTGGAACATACTTTTCCACTCCTTTATAAATTTTTGTCAAAATATTCCATTTCTCTTCTACTGTTGTTTCCTCCATGTGTATCTTTACCCAGTCTGCTTTTTGAAAGAATTCTCTTATTTTATAAAAAAAAAAAGAAAAAAAAATCCATACATCAATCTTCCCTTTCTATATTGTTCGTTTTTTTTTATGTATTTTTTCCTCATATAGTTCCGGTTCAACCAATATGTGGTCACTTTTACATATTGGTGTTTTATATTCAATCTTGTCCACTATTTCAGGTTCTGATGTGATTATTAGGTCTAGTCTCGATGGTTCTTCCTCATTTCTATACCTAGTATTCTCTTGTATCCATTGCATCATTTTATGTTCTATAATCATATCAAGTAATATATTTTCCCATAGTTCGTCTCCACCCTTCACTGTCATCTCTTCCCAGCAGATTTCTTTAAAATTAAAGTCACCCATTATAACTATTCTTCCTCTATCTTCCATTATCTTATTTAGTGTTATCCTTGTCTCTTCTAACATATTTTTGTGTTTTTTCTCTTCCCACGAAGCCATTTTGGGAGGCAAATAATTTACTACAATCTTCCTGCTCTTCCCATCCCTGTCCTCCACTTCCACCATAATCATCTCTACTCTATTCTTTCCATATGTTACAGTCCTCACATTTATATCCTTCTTAGTCAGGAACATAACTCCACCCCTTTGTTTTACCTCTGTTTCTAATCCAATAATTATATACACCATGTCCTACACTGTTGGGTGGTAGTGGACATTTCAATTTTGTCTCTACAATTCCCATTATGTCCGGTTCTCTTTCCTTCAGGTAATCATTCAGTTCGTTCAAGCCTGTTATTAAGCCGTCTATATTTGTCAAAGACACTTTTAATTTTCTGCTACTTCCATCGTGTTTTCTGTTTTTCTTCTGTTTTTCTCTGCTATGAACCATTTCCTCACTTACATATCCACTACTTTCCAATAGAATTTCTCTTTTTTTTTTTCTTAACTTCTGTTTTTTTTCTCATCCTCTCTTTCCTCTTTATTCATTTCTCTTTTTATCCATACCTGTTTATATTGATCACTGTCTGCTAGTTTCCTTGTTTTTGCTAAGATATTCTCTGCTGTCGTTTGTAACCTGAATTTTACCTTAATTGGTCTGGTCTTATCTGTATTGTATTTTCCTAGTCTATATATATATTCTATTTGTGTCCCTGTTTCTGGTTCATCTTCTTGAACTACTTCTAATATCATATTTACTTTTTCCTTTTCCTCCTTTA
>NC_134798.1:21369832-21372332 GCF_046742065.1 Oratosquilla oratoria
CAACCTCCGAGCAAAAATCGGTAGTTACCAAATTCTATTTACACGGTACAAGTTGGCTGTTGCCACTCAACAAAATAATAATACATTGTTTTCTCCTATATCCACAATAGACAACATAAAAGAAATGTGTTGGCTGTATGCTGATAAAGAAATAAAGTGTTGACATATGTTGATCTGGAGTTTGGCAATGTTGGACGGAGGCGTCCCTATTGTTTTGTTAGATGTTTGGGTGTAGTCCGAAGCGCCTGGCTCCTCTGGCCACGGTCAGGTCCGATGACAAGGGTCGGTCCCTTGGAAGACAGATCCGATCACAATGGAAGGTCCCTTGAGAGTTGTCTGAAGGCGTCGGAGTTCTCTCTCACTCCACATGCGTGCGTGTGCGCGAGTGCACGCTAGACATCTAAAGGATTGACTCTTCCTTTCAATCATCTTGCAACAATAGAATCCAATTTCACTTCTGACTAGTTTCGCACAAAACGGCTCCTTCAGAGAAATACTGTGTTAAAGAGAGAATAAGGCATACACATACATTAGTAACAGGGGAAACTGTGAAGAGCCTCCGACAGCTCAACAAGGGTCGCGTCTGTTTCGGTCGGGTTTTGTCCTACTAGACATTATTGGGGTTTCTTCGTACCTACTCTGGTGGTGTGACGTCCTACTGGATATTGCTATGGCCGCGGTGGTTTTTGTCCATTTAATGTCACCCTTTCTTTGATTTGTAGCAATATACAGTGTTTCACTTCCTAAGTGCGCATAACAAAAAAACAAAATCAGGCTCCAAACTTTCTAATGGTCAATTACATGGGAGTTGTCCTCTGAATTTATGATATACCATAATCGAATAGGGCTGCGCTGCACTACTAATAGCAGTATCAGCTCTATTTGACGCAGAATACTGATCTACTTCTATGGAATTTGTTGGTATTGGTATGTTTTTGATTTCTGTTCTCATATAGACTTTCTTCCATTCATCATCAGAAATGTCAGATGAGGAGATTTCTTTATCCAAGGCTTCGTCTGAAATTGTATTTTTCTCTTCCCTTTTCTATTTTTGTGACTCTTCTTTCCTGAATTCGACCTTCTCTGATTTTCCCTTTTTTAATAATTTGACTTGTTTTTACATCCACTCCTCCAATTTTCATGTGACGCCCAGTTCTTTGGTCAATAAGAAGTTCATGCTCTCGACGTGACACTTTCATGTTCTCTTCACACTTGCAGTCCAAGAGATCAGCACACTGGCAGCCTGTTATATAAAATGTTGATCAATTATAAGATAAACTTCTTACTTTTAGTTGCATGCATTCCTTGTTTTGATACCACAGACGCTTCTTCCACCAATCGGAGCAGTTTGGTTTTAACATTCTTGATTGGCTGAACTGGAATACTGTTTTTTTTTTCAAATTTCAGTAAGGGCCTTGGATACTTCAGGGATATCATCCTTTTTGCTCTTGTATTTATTGTCCTTTACATACTGAATATATTATCCAACTTGTTTTGTTGGTAGCTCATAATGAGGAAGTTCTGGAAGTGGAGAGCCAAAGATACACAAAACAGAAATAATACATGTGATCCAATGAAATATACTGAGTACTAAATTACACCACAATAACTCTTACATTTGATAAAGCAACTAGTCTGACGGAGCCCTGGCCTAATAGGGATAATAATTTACCTAGTAAAAATAAGAATTACCTTTTACTCACTCTCTTTTTCCTGTTTTAGCACCATGTCAAATGAATATAACCTTCGCATTTTTTAACATAAACAACTCTTATCACAACCAAGAAAATTACGGGTAGGGTAAGAAAATACAAACAATTAATGAGAAACAGAGCTTGACACAAGGATAGGAGATACGTGTTGGCTCAACTGCAGTAAAGCAATTAATGATTGCTTGGTAAGAATCAACCATAGGGAGTAAATCTATAATATATCCTTCCATAGAGAATACTCAGTAAATATCATCTTAAATTTGTCATGCATCGATTAATTTATAATGCCCTCAGAGTAGTTTACAAACAAGGAATTCCTCATTTTAAAATTACCTGAAGTTTAGATAAATAACGAGTTAGAATGCAAATTTTCTTCCTGTGAGAAAATTGCCCATTTCTAACTCCAGAGGCGAAAACTATAATAACTAAATACAACCAGCCTAATCCTAAGGAGAAGCTAATTTTTAATCAAAATTTGGCTTCCAAAAGGGGGATGTTACGATTTTTCAGTTTTTGTTTGTTTTGTTTTCATTTCCAATTTTTGGATGGTCTGCTTTACAAAACCTGAAATGTGCCTCGAAGTTGGTCGCGACACTACATCCTAATATATATGTATATATATATATATATATATACATATATATATATATATATATATATATATATATATATATATATATATATATATATATATATATATATATCACTAATGACCCACTTTCGGAGAAGAATAGGCGAAAGTAAAATGATCTGTATAATTCGATCACTAACTGTGATCCTCTTCAGCA
>NC_134798.1:21379832-21382332 GCF_046742065.1 Oratosquilla oratoria
ACCAAATTGCACTACTTCTGGTTAACCATGAGGAAGGATATACACTCCCACATTGATGCTTGTCACTCCTGTGTGACTCACAAATGTCATATCTATGGTCATGTTGTTACGGGACGGGCTGGTTAGTGAAGAGACGTTACGTATAACGGATAAGTGCTTAAGAACCAGCTCACTTCTAGAAGCCACTGTAGGACTGAACTATCTGGTCAGGGCCTAGATAATTCGTAAGACTAGAAGTAAAGGTAACAAAGAAGATTCCAGGAAAGGAATATTAAACTAGCGATAAAACTAGTAAACGAAATTATTAATATGGAAAATATTTACAGGCAATCAACACAAAAGAGAATGGGCAGTAGGGTCAATGGGACCGTTACATGATTATAAGAATATGGAAATTATCGTTCAAATAAGAAACACAAGATACGTATACAATATGGTACTATCTAAGTACAAAGAGATCAGGAACATGCATCAAAATAAGTAAAGTACAAATATAAGTATAAAGTAATGCAATGTATATCAGACACGTAATGTAGGCAAAAAGGGTGATCACTTCACACCAATCGTCTCATGAGTCTAAACTTCTAGTTTTTATCAAGAGATCAATATGCGAGAAAATGACAAGGTGTGAGCGATTTCCACCGCTTATATACCATTGGACCGGAAGCGGGATACTTCCGGTTAAGGGTGCGGGTGAGCGAAAGGGGGGGAGGAGGGTAAGTTAACACACGTCAACATGGGTAGTTTTAAGACCCTCGACTCGCTTGAACAATCTACTTATTTAGTAACTGTCAAATCTGTGCGCTCCGAACTATTCAGGATTTCGCTTGTCTGTTTGTTCTACAAGAGTGCGCACCTTTCTCCGCACGTAGGCAAGATTACATATAGTGGACGGGCGTTACTGCTTAACATTGTTACAATACATACATAGACAAGAAATATGAACATAGTTATGTAATACAAAGGAACACAATTCTATAACATAATTACACATATGACGTAATATCTAATATTACGTTACAATGTTCATCTTAACTTACCCTACCCCTTATAAACCATTCGACACAGTCGCTGTTTATCTCCTTAAGTTACCACTTACACAAAGCGGACAATTTTTTATGGTTCTATATTCTTCCCCTTCTACCAGACAAAACAGCACAATATGTGGCAAAGACCCTTATTTACAAACTCATATGCCCCTTCACTATACCCAAAAATCTGATTTCGGACAACGGGACTGAGTTCAACGATGAGATTTTTTCGCACAGTTGTAATTACTTTCAATTCACAAAACGCAACACTACAGCTTATCAACTTAGTTCAAATAGCTTGGTTGAACGCCAGAATAGAAATATTCTCAATGTTCTTCGACACCTTGCTTCTGATCTTCACCCTTTTTGGAATGAACACGTCCCCATGATTCAAGCTTGCATAAGTAGTTCCATTAACAGGTCAATATCGGAATCTCCTCATTTTGTCCCCTCTGGCTCGGACAAAAATTTTCCATATGACTTTCTTGTTTCAGAATTACCTCCCATTTTCAATTTCAATGATTATGTCAAGGTCAAAGTAACAAATTTCAATCATCTTTTTAAAAGAATACATAATACTCTTCATCTGACTAAGGACGAAATGATCCGCCTGCATAACAAATCAGCCAGCGCTTGTACCTTTGAACTTGGAGACATTGTTTATACCCTCAACCACACCCCCACCTCGAATCTCTCCCTTATATTCTCTGGACCCTATCGTATTACTGGACATGAGTCAAAGAACAAAGTGAAAGCACTCAGGTTGCACGATCTTACAGAGACCGTCTTGCACAAAGATTATACCAAAAGAACCCCCTGTGACCTCGACATAGAGAATATTCCTTCGCAAACTCATACTATCCCTACAATAGAGGACCATCACCAATCCTCTCCACCGCAACCTCCTATCTCCCTCCCCCCGATATAAACTTCGCAGTCGAGCGACAGCTTCATAAGAGTACATTTTGCCTAGGTGAACGGAAATAATATCTACTTCCACATGCTCATAAAATTAAGTCAATTTTAATCATGTGTATTTCCCAATGCCACCATTGTTCCAACACTATGTGTATTTACCTTCATCCCAAAATTCTGCAAAGGCCTTGTATTACTTATCTTCCCTGAGCATTAACCTCACTGTGGTCAGTGAGTGGTAGCTGAGCCGAGCATCTGTTGCAAGATGATTGAAGGGAATATTCAATCCTTTAGATGTCTAAAGTACACACGCGCGCACGCACGCATTTGGTGCATGATGGAACGTCTGATGTCTCCAGAGAGATTCCCAAGGGACCTCCATTGTGTTGAACATGACAGTGGTCATACAGACCAAGTGCATCTGACCTCACAGCGGACATCTGGGCCGAGCGGCCGGGACACTTGTGTCCAACATGGCCAAACTCCAAAAGCAGCATACGACAAAAATATTTTTCTTTTATGTGTCCCCTTTTGTAAATAATCGACCAATGTAT
>NC_134798.1:21384832-21387332 GCF_046742065.1 Oratosquilla oratoria
ACTCGTAGGCCACCACTTATTCCGTGTAAAGCTAATTTAGTAAGTAGTCTTTCGTGTGGGACGGTATCAAAAGCTTTTGCAAAGTCTAGATATATTAAATGTATACTGTTTCTTTTGTCATAATTCGAGATAACTGTGTTGTAGAATTCGAGTAAGTTAGTCACGCAAAAACATTTCCGTCTGAAACCATGCTGGCTATCATTTATCAAACGGTTACTTTCTAAATGATGTTCGATAGCATCTCTGATGATAGTTTCCATTATTTTTCCTACGATTGAAGTCAAACTTATAGGCCTATAGTTATTTGGCTTCTTTTTGTCACCTTTTTTTAATTTGTTCCTCTCTGCTTCTCTTAAATTCCATGTCTCTGTCCCCATACAAAGCCGTCTGCACAATCACCCCTTCATACAATCTCCTCTGTTCATCTATTCCCAGATGCCTATTTCTCATGACACTTTTTAATCCCCGAACGCATTTACTTGTTTCTCTCAACCTACAATTTAACATTTATCTCCACTCCTCCCTTCCCTGCCAATGCGACCACAAATACTTAAACCTATCTACTTCAAGCCTCTCTCCTTTAAGACTTACTTCCAACCCACTACCATCCTCTCCCTTGTACAATTCATTACCTATCTTTTACTCACATTTACCTTCAACTTTCTTTTATCACCTTCCTAAACTCCGTCACTAACTCCCGTAATCCCCTCTGACCCTGCCACAAGCGCAGTGTCGGCAGCAAACAACAAATGGCTTACCTCCAACTTTCCCCCCATTTTCTTTAGCTATCTCTAGTCCCCTGCCCTTTGCCCTTGCCTTTAGTACCTCCCACGCCACCCCATTCATGTACATATTGAACAGCCACAGTGACATGACACATACCTGACATTGTCCAACCTTTACCTCAAAACACTGGCTCTCTCTCCATTTCCAATTCTAACACAGGCTCTACTTTACCTTACCGAAGTGACCGTCACGTGACGTACATTACAACATAAGAATGAAGGGGCTGCAAGAGACCATAAGGCCTACACAAAGTAGTTCAATGTCCATTACCACATGTCATCTTCATTCATAAAGTTACCTGTTCGTTTCTTAAAACAACAGATAGTTTCAGCGCTCACTACATGGTTACTAAGTCTATTCCATTCGTTGACCACCCTATTAGTTAACAAGTTCTTGCCTATTTCCTTCTTAAATCTAAATTGGTTCAATTTAATTCCATTACTGCGAGTCCTCCATGTTGTTTTAATATGATGACCTTGTATGCGTCACCCTTGTTAAAGTCTTTGATCCACTTGAACACCCCGCACTCAGTGTCTTTTCAGAGAGTGTAAGTTAAGGTGCTAGCCTTCTCCTTGTAAGGTAAATTTCTGTGCCCAGGTATCATTTTGGTCATTCTCTTCTGTACTGATTCTAGTGAATTGATGTCCATTCTATAGGACGGAGACCAAAACTGTACCGCATAGTCAAAGATGGGTCTACAGTAACTAACGCCAGATAGAGTTTGATAATTACCTCTACACTTCTATTCGTAACCTTCCTAGCAATGAATCCTAATGCTCTGTTAGCTTTATTCCTGGCGCTAATGCACTGTTTCCTGGATTTAAAGTCAGGACTCACTGGAACTCCCAAGTTTCTCTCGCACTCAGTTTTCTGTAAAAACGTGTTATTTAATCAATATCTGCTTTCGGGGTTGTGTAGCCCTACGTTCACCACGCTGCACTTTGAGATATTGAAGTTCATTTGTCATTTCATCGACCATGTGAACAATTTGTTAAGATCTTCCTACAGAACCTCAGCGTCTTCTCCTGACCTAGTTAGGCGTCCTATTTTAGTATCGTCCGCAAACTAACTAACATCGCTATCAATAACATTGTACAAGTCGTTTATGTACATAATAAACAAAAAGGGACCTAAAACCGAGCCCTGGGGAATTCCACTGGAAACACTCCCCCATTTGGATTTTACACCATTTAAGGTAACCCGCTGTTTTCTGTCACTGATCCAAGCCTGAATCCATTCAAACACTTTTCCTCCTATGTCATGGGCTTTCACTTTATTTAATAGTCTCTGATGGGGCACCTTGTCGAACGCTTTGCTAAGGTCAAGGTAAATAACATCATAACTATCATTGTTATCTGACGCCTTATATAGGTTAGTGTAGAAAGATAGAAGATTACTCACACAGAACTTAACCTTGGAGGAACTATGCTGTGAGTTACAAATCAAATTATGTCTCTCGATGTGATCTCTGATTCTATTAGCTATTACTGATTCGATCATGGAGCGCCAACTTCCTCTACCTCCCGCCAGCCTCACCATCTGTGCTACTGTCCACTCTCCTCCTACGTAGTTTATGACGATGTTCATGAATTTTATCCTCTGTCTTCCTCTTTCTCTCTTCCCCTCCACTCTTCCAAGTAAACAATATCTAATTTTCCACCTCTTAGAAAATTTAACTGTTTCCTCCTTATATCTCTTATATACCTCTTATCAG
>NC_134798.1:21389832-21417332 GCF_046742065.1 Oratosquilla oratoria
GCATGTATGTGTATGTATGTATTTACCTAGTTGTATATTGCGGGAAGGGGAGCTACGCTCGTGGTGTCCCGCCTTTGTATTTCGCAGTGTCTACTTTGCTCTTAAACTCATGAATGGTTTTTGCGCACACTATTTCATTGTCCAGTTTGTTCCAAGTGTCCACCACTCTATGTGGAAAACTGTTTTTCTTCAGATCTCTTCTGTAGCTATATTTTTTTATTTTCTTTCCATGTCCTCTTGTTCTTCTCCTGTCCCAATTTAACAAGTCCTCTCTATCGGGTACTTCTGTGCCTTTCATGATTCTATAGATGGTCAGTAGGTCACCTCTCTCTCTTCTTTGCTCCAGAGTCGGTAACACCAGTTTAGCCAATCTCTCCTCATATGACAAGTTTGCAAGTGCAGTTGCCATTTTTGTTGCTGCTCTCTGGATTCTTTCTATTTTCTTTATATTCTTTTTGGTACTGGGTGACCACAATGTGTGTGTGTGTGTGTGTGTGTGTGTGTGTGTGTGTGTGTGTGTGTGTGTGTGTGTGTGTGTGTGTGTGTGTGTGTGTGTGTGTGTGTGTGTGTGTGTGCCTATCTTTGCATGTCTGGTGTCGAGTTCACAGTTAAATCATAGGTTTGGGATCTTTACAATATTATTTGTGTGTTAGTTGCATTGCAATGAATCTATTTAGTATTAGTGAATTTGTCTTAACCTGGTGTAAGTTTTGCAGTTATAATTATGCAGTTTGGTAGGTATAAGGAAATGGTTAATCATCTGTCTAGTGACACTATGTACTTGTTTCGGTAACTTTCCGTTGGGCGGTGGCGTAAGATGTGTTGTATGTTTGAGTCATGTGTTTACGATATGGGAATGTGGAGGTCAGCATGAGTGGGGGGTATTGCAAGAAATCGGTGTCTGTTAGCACCTTCTTGTATGCATGTGGATCAACCGTCAGGCATGTGACATATCTTAATGGTTAGTAATGGTATATGGATACCTTGCCTCCCCCCCCCCCTCTTCGGGGTGCATCCTCGTACCACGAGTTAAAGTTGATACGGCCGGGTTTAGCGTGAAAATTTATACAATTGCAAAAGATATATGATGAGTCACATCGTTAGTGGGAGACACTGCGTTGTAATATGTATATATATATATATATATATATATATATATATATGTATATATATATATATATATATACATATATATACATATATATATATATATGTATATATATATGTATACATGTATAAATATATATATATACATATATATACATACATATATATACATATATATATATGTATAAGTATATATATATAGATATATATATATACATATATATATATATATATATATATATATATATATATATATATTGGCTTGAATGAGTTCTAGTAAAGGAAAGGGGTTTACGTATATTATCATACCCTGGTATGTATTCAGTAAGTTATGGTAAAATGTATGTCTTTGCACTAAAAATCTTTCTTATTTTGATTATCAGTATCGATTCTCTTTTCATTGAGTATGTATGGAAATATGTCTGTTACTGTAGTTCGAGATCTCTTCAATGAGATGTTTAGTTCCGTTATCACTATAGTTCAAATGAGAATCGGGTAACACTTTCACTGGGTACCATAGCTTAATAAATGTAAGACATCCTAAAGAACGTTAGGTGTTAGTTTGTGTGTGAAGTTATCCTAAGAATATGTTTGTTGTAATATATCTGAAATATAAAGGCATATATAGAAAAAAGTTTGCATCTGAGATTTACCTAATTTACATCGTTCCGTAAAGGAAGGACTATTCTCTTGTATCAACAAGAACTTTACACTACCAGTTTTCAATACTTCACTGGTAGTCTCTTTTCTGTGAGATTTCACAATTTTTACGTATGGGACATGTAGATATCTGTGTGTATTTACCTAGTTGTATTTACCTAGTTGTATTTTACGGGAAGGGGAGCTATGCTCGTGGTGTCCCGTCTTCATATCTCATTTTATCTAAACTATTTTTAAATTCATGCATTTTTTGCACACACTACTTCCTCATCTAACTTGTTCCAACTGTCTATTACTCTGTGAGGAAAGCTGTTCTTTTTCAGATCTCTTCTATAGCTGTCTTTCTTGATTTTCTCTCCGTGTCCTCTTGTATTTCTATCATCCCATTTTATTAGATCCTCTCTATCAATAATTTCTATGCCTTTCGTGATTCTGTAAATAGCTATCAAATCTCCTCTCTCTCTTCTTTGCTCTAGTGTCTGAAGCTCAAGTTTTGCTAGTCTCTCTTCATATGATAGTTTTGAGAGTGTTGGTGTCAATTTTGTAATTGCTCTTTGTATTCTTTCAAGTTTTTTTATACATTTTTTTGTACTTGGTGACCACATCGTTGCTGCATATTCCAATCTTGGTCTTATCAGAGTGATTAGTATTTTCTTCACCATTTCTTCATCCAGGTATGTAAATGCCACTTTGATTGTTCTTATTAAATAATAAGTTTCACCAAAAATATTATTTATTTGTTTCTCAGGTGACATATTATTCATAACAATGACTCCCAGGTACTTCTCATTTTCAACTTTTTTTATTCCTTCCTCTCTCAATTTATATGATCCTGTTATTCTATTTTTGCTTTTTCCAAATTCCATCATACTACATTTTTTAGTATCTTCTTCCATGTTCACTTTTTTTTTTAATAGTTTTGCATCACCTGCAAAGTGGCTCATATAACTTTCAATTTCTTCATCCATATCATTAATATATATAGCAAACATTATTGGGGCCAGAACTGTTCCTTGTGGAACACCACTTATTACTTCATCCTATTTTGAGTGTTTGTCTCTTATCACTACTCGCATTATTCTTTCTTGCAAAAAGTCTTCCATCCATTTAAGCAGTTTGCCCTGTATTCCTCCTTCGGTTTCAAATTTCTTAAGCAACTTCTTATGTGGTACTTTGTCAAAAGCTTTTTTTAGGTCTAGAAATGCACAATCAGCCCATCCATCTCTTTCTTGTATTATATCTAATAGCCTTGAATAGAAACATATTAAATTGGTGACGCATGATCGTCCTTGTCTGAATCCAAATTGCCTTGGATTTAGCACATTGTTTTTCTCTAAATATTTTACCCATCTACTTTTGACAATTCTTTCACAAATTTTTGCTATTGGACTTGTTAGAGACTGGTCTATAGTTGTTAGGGGTCTTCTTTATTTCCCCCTTTATATATAGGTACTATATTTGTTTTTGTTTATCCAATCTTCTGGAACTTTTCCTTCTTTCAAGGAACTGTTTATTATGCTATGTATTTTGTCGGCCAGTTCATTCCTGCATTCTTTCAGAATCCAGTTTGCTATTTCATCTGGTCCATGCGATTTTCTGACATCAAGATTACTCAAGTGTTTCATTATTTCATTCTTTGTTACTTCTATTTCTTTCATAGGGGGGACTTTCTCTTTCCATTCGATCTCCCTTGTAAACACTGATTTAAAATGCTTGTTCATAATTTCTGCCATTTCTATTTCCTCTGTGTTAATTTCTCCAAATCTTGTTTGTTTTTCAGTTTGTTGTTTACAAATCTGTAAAATAGTTTTGGTTGATCTTTACATTTTTCTATGACATCTTTTTCATATTTTCTCTTTTCCTCTCTGCACGCTTGTACATATTCATTTCTATAACAAGTATATATTTTCCATTTTTCAGGTCTTTTGTGTTTCTTCCATTTGGTCCAAGCTTTATCTCTTTTGTCTTTTAACTCCCTACAACTTTTGTTGTACCAACACTTTACATATTCTTTTTATTGGGACATACTTTTCCACTCCTTTTTTATATAAATTTTTGTCAAAATATTCCATTTCTCTTCCACTGTTGTTTCTTCTTTGTATATTCCTTCCTAGTTTTCTTTAAAAAAAAAATTCTCTTATTTGATCAAAGTTTGTTTTTTCATACATCATTCTTCCTTTTCTATATTGTTCATTTCTTTTCATGTATTTTTCCTCGTTTAGTTCCAGTTCAATCAATATGTGGTCACTTTTACTTATTGGTATTTTATATTCAATCTATTCCACTATTCTAGGTTCAGATGTGATTATTGGGTCTAGTCTCGATGGTTCTTCTTCATTTCTATACCTAGTGTTCTCCTGTATCCACTGTGTCATTGTATTGTCAATAATCATCTCGAGTAGAACATTTCCCCATGAGCCGTCTCCACCCTTTACTGTCATCTCTTCCCAGCAGACTTCTTTGCAATTAAAGTCGCCCATTATAACTATTCTTTCTCCATTTTCCATTATCTTATTTAATGTTATCCTTGTGTCTTCTACCATACTTTTATGTTCACTCTCTTCCCACGAGGCTGTTTTTGGAGGCACATAATTTATCACAAACTTTCTGCTCCTCTTATCTCTGTCTTCCACTTCGATCATAATCATCTCTACTGTATTCTTTCCATATGTGACACACCTCACGTTTATATCCTTCTTAGTCAGGAACATAACTCCACCCCCTTGTTTTGTCTCTCTGTTTCTAATCCAATAATTATATGCATCATGTCCTACACTGTTGAGTGGTAGTGGACCTTTTAATTTCGTTTCTACAATTCCCATTATGTCCGGTTCTTTTTCCTTCAGATAATCATTCAGCTCATTCAATCCTGTTATTAATCCATCTATATTTGTGTAAGACACTTTTAGCTTTCTGCCACTTCCATTGTATTCTCTGTTTCCCTTTTGTTTTTCTCTAGTATGTCGTATTTCCTTACTTTCATATTCACTACTCTCCAATAGAATTTCTCTTTTTCTGACTCTGTTCTCTTCTCGTTTTTTTCCTTAGCTTCATGTCTTTTCATTTTTTCCTCCTCTCTTTCCTCTTTATTCATTTCTCTTTTTATCCATACCTTTTTATATATTCACTTGCTGCTAGTTTCCCTGTTTTTGCTAAGATATTCTCTGCCGTCGTTTGTGACCTGAATTTAATCTTAATTGGTCTGGTCTTATCTGTACTATACTTTCCGAGTCTATACATCTCTTCAATTTGTTTCATGATTTCAGGTTCATCTTCCTGAACTAATTCTAGTAAACTGCTTACTTTTTCTTTTTCCTCATTGATTCTTGTGGTTCTATTTAGGTTATGTTTCTCTTCCATTCCTAATAGAATTATACATTTCTTTTTATCTGCTGAGTCTCTTACTATATTCTCCTTCTGTCTCATCACTTTAATAACTGAGTTTTCAGTTTGTTCTTTCATTTGCTGTTTAATTATGTCAGTAAATGCAACTTTACTGTTTTCTTGGATTTTTGTCCAACCCTGTGCTTCTTTTGCTATGGATTCTTTGTTGTTTTTATTATTCCTCTTTAATTCTTCATTCTCCTCTTTTACTTCTTTTAATTGTCTTTTTAATTCTTCTATTTCTTTAGTTAAGTTTTTGTTCACCTTCTCTAGTTCTTCCAATTTTTCAACTCTCTGCGCAATCTTTGCTATGTTACCGAACCTATTCTCCCAATGTTCGGTCATTTGTTCAAGTTTTTCCTCTAGTCTTGCTAATCGGGGGAGGTTGGTATCTGCCCCCCCCCCCATCATTAAATCCCTGGAAATTATCATCCTCACCTTCCATTGATCTGCTCTTATCTATATTTCTAATCTTTACATTTTTGTTAAACCCTTCAGCAAAATCATCGGTCCTTCTCTTGTTTACAAGACGTCTGGCCTCCTGGACCAAGTCCTCCCCTTCCTCATTTCCTTCCATTTCCCTCAGTAATCCCTCCCCTTCTCCTTTTTCCTCACTTCCCACTACACCACGAGCTTTTCCCTTCCCTGTAAATACAATACGGTACTTCCTTTGCGTTGAGATCCACGAAAATTTCACATTTTCTTCAGAACTCCAATCTTCGCCGTCCATCCGACGAAAGTGTGTGTGTGTGTGTGTGTGTGTGTGTGTGTGTGTGTGTGTGTGTGTGTGTGTGTGTGTGTGTGTGTGTGTGTGTGTGTGTGTGTGTATTTACCTAGTTCTATTTACCTAGTTGTATTTTACGGGAAGGGGAGCTATGCTCGTGGGGTCCCGTCTTCATATCTCATTTTATCTAAACTATTTTTAAATTCATGTATTGTTTTTGCACACACCACTTTCTCATCTAACTTGTTCCAACTGTCTATTACTCTGTGAGGAAAGCTGTTCTTTGTCAAATCTCTTCTATAGCTGTCTTTTTTTATTTTCTTTCCGTGTCCTCTTGTATTTCTGTCATCCCATTTTATCAGATTCTCTCTATCAGTAATTTCTATGCCTTTCATGATTCTGTAAAGAGCTATCAAATCTCCTCTCTCTCTTCTTTGCTCTAGTGTCTGTAGTTCAAGTTTTTCTAGTCTCTCTTCATATGATAGTTTTGAGAGTGTTGGTGCCAGTTTTGTAATTGCTCTTTGTATTCTTTCAAGTTTTTTTATACATTTTTTTGTACTTGGTGACCATATCGTTGCTGCATATTCCAATCTTGGTCTTATCAGGGTGATTAGGATTTTCTTCACCATTTCTTCATCCAGGTATGTAAATGCAACTTTGATTGTTCTTATTAAATTATAAGTTTCTCCAAAAATCTTATTTATATGTTTCTCAGGTGACATATTATTCATAACAATGACTCCCAGGTCCTTCTCATTTTCTACTTTTTTTATTCCTTCTTCTCCCAATTTATATGCTCCTGTTATTCTGTTTTTGCTTTTTCCAAATTCCATTATACTACACTTTTTTGTATTGAACTCCATCTCCCACTTCCTACTCCATTCCTGTACTTTATTTAGATCTCTCTGTAGTGATTCACAATCTTCTTCAGTTTTCACTCTTTTCAGTAGTTTTGCATCATCTGCAAAGAAGCTCATATAGCTTTCTATTCCTTCATCCATATCATTAATATATATAGCAAACATTATTGGGGCCAGAACTATTCCCTGCGGAACACCGCTTATTACTTCATCCCATTTTGAGTGCTGGTTTCTTATCACTACTCTCATTTTTCTTTCTTGCAAAAAGTCTTCCATCCAATTTAGTAGTTTTCCCTGTATTCCTCCTTCAGTTTCTAATTTCTTAAGCAACTTCTTATGTGGTACTTTGTCAAAAGCTTCCTTTAGGTCTAAAAATGCACAGTCCGCCCATCCATCTCTTTCTTGTATTATATCTATTAGCCTTGAATAGAAACATATTAAATTGGTGACGCATGATCGTCCTTGTCTGAATCCAAATTGCCTTGGATTTAACACTTTGTTTTTTCTAAATATTTTACCCATCTACTTTTGATAATTCTTTCACAAATTTTTGCTATTGTACTTGTTAGAGAGACTTGTCTATAGTTGGTAGGTTCTTCTTTATTTCCTCCTTTATATATAGGTACTATATTTGCTTTTTTCCAATCTTCTGGAACTTTTCCTTCTTTCAAGGAACTATTTAGTATGCTATGTATTTTGTCTGCCAGTTCATTCCTGCATTTTTTCAGTATCCAGTTTGCTATTTCATCTGGTCCATGCGATTTTCTGACATCAAGATTACTCAAGTGTGTTAATATTTCATTCTTTGTTACTTCTATTTCTTCCATAGGGGGGACTTTCTCTTTCCATTCGTTCTCTTCAGGTTGTATGTTCTCCCTTGTAAACACTGATTTAAAATGTTTGTTCATAATTTCCGCCATTTCCATTTCCTCAGTGTATTCAACTCCCTCTTGTCTTAATTTCTCCAAGTCTTGTTTGTTTTTCAGTTTATTGTTTACAAATCTGTAGAATAGTTTTGGTTGATCTTTACACTTTTCTATGATATCTTTTTCATATTTTCTCTTTTCCTCTCTGCACGTTTGTATATATTCATTTCTATAACAAGTATATATTTTCCATTTTTCAGGTCTGTCTTTTTTCCATCTGGTCCAGGCTTTGTCTCTTTTGTCTTTTAACTCCCTACAACTTTTGTTGTACCAGCATTTTACATATTCTTTTTCTTGTTTTTGTCTTGGGACATACTTTTCCACTCCTTTTTTGTAAATTTTTGTCAAAATATTCCATTTCTCTTCTACTGTTGTTTCTTCTTTGTATATTTCTTCCCAGTTTTCCTTTTGAAAGAATTCTCTTATTTTATCAAAGTTTGTTTTTTCATACATCATTCTTCCTTTTCTATATTGTTCATTTCTTTTCATATATTTTTCTTCATTAAGTTCCAGTTCAATCAATATGTGGTCACTTTTACTTATTGGTGTTTTATATTCAATTTTGTCCACTATTCTAGGTTCGGATGTAATTATTAGGTCTAGTCTCGATGGTTCTTCTTCATTTCTATACCTAGTGTTCTCCTGTATCCATTGTGTCATTGTATGGTCAGTAACCATCTCAAGTAGAGCGTTTCCCCATGAGCCGTCTCCACCCTTTACTGTCATTTTTTCCCAGCAGATTTCTTTGCAATTAAAGTCGCCCATCATAACTATTTTTCCTCCCTCTTCCATGATCTTGTTTAATGTTATCTTTGTGTCCTCTAACATACTTTTATGTTCACTCTCTTCCCATGAGGCTGTTTTCGGGGGCACATAATTTATCACAAACTTTCTGCTCCTCTTATCTCTGTCTTCTACTTCCATCATTATCATCTCTACTGTATTCTTTCCATATGTGACACACTTCACGTTTATATCCTTCTTAGTCAGGAACATAACTCCACCCCCTTCCTTTTTCACTCTGTTTCTAATCCAATAATTATATGCATCATGTCCTACACTGTTGGGTGGTAGTGGACCTTTTAATTTTGTTTCTACAATTCCCATTATGTCTGGTTCTTTTTCTTTCAAATAATCATTCAGCTCATTCAATCCTGTTATTAATCCATCTATATTTGTGTAAGATACTCTTAGTTTTCTGCCACTTCCATTGTGTTCTCTGTTTCCCTTTTGTTTTTCTCTTGTATGTCGACTTTCTTTAGTTTCATATTCACTACTCTCCAATAGAATTTCTCTTTTTCTGACTCCGTTCTTATCTCGTTTTTTTCCTTAGCTTCAAGTCTTTTCTGTTTTTCCTCCTCTCTTTCCTCTTTATTCATTTCCCTTTTTATCCATACCTTTTTATATTGTTCACTTGCTGCTAGTTTCCCTGTTTTGGATAAGATATTCTCAGCCGTAGTTTGTGACCTGAATTTAATCTTAATTGGTCTGGTCTTGTCTGTACTATATTTCCCGAGCCTGAATTTCTCTTCGATTTGTTTCATTATTTCTGGTTCATCTTCCTGAACTAATTCTAGTAAATTTCTTACTTTTTCATTTTCCTCTTTGATTCTTGTGGTTCTATCTGGGTTATGTTTCTCTTCCATTCCTAATATAATTATACATTTCTTTTTGTCTGCTGAGTCTCTTACTATATTCTCCTTCTGTCTCATCACTTTAATAACTGAGTTTTCAGTTTGTTCATTCATTTGCTGTCTGATTATGTCAGTGAATGCAACTTTGCTATTTTCTTGGATTTTTTCCAACCCTCCTTGTTCTCCTTATTATTCTCCTTTAAGACTTTATTCTCATCTTTTACTTCTTTTAACTGTTTTTTTTTTTAATTCTTCAATTTCCTTAGTTAAGTTTTTGTTCGCCTTCTCTAGTTCTTCCAATTTTTCAACCCTCCGTACAATGTTGTTAACATGACCGAACATACGCTCCAAGTCCTCGATCATCTTATCGACCTTCTCTTCTAGTCTTGTCAGTCGGGGGGGGGGGGTTGTGTCCCCCCCACCCTCTTTAAATCCCTGGAAAATATTCTCATCACTTTCTACTGTATTGCTCTTATCTATACTTCTAATCTTTACATTTTTATTAGACATTTCATCGTCGCTCAGCTGGTCGGGGGGCCGTTTGTTTACCTTTCGCCTGTCTGCCTGGGCCAAGTCCTCTCCTTCCTCATTTCCTTCCATTTCCCTCAGCAATCCCTCCCCTTCTCCTCTTTCCCTACTTTCCCACTACCCCACGAGCAATTTCCCCCCACCCTGTAAATACAATAGGCACTTCTCTTTGCGTTGGGATCCACGAAACTTCAATTTTCTTCAGAACGTCTTCTAAGCCGTCCGTTCGTTGAAGTGTGTGTGTGTGTGTGTGTGTGTGTGTGCGGGTGTTTGTGTGTGTGTGTGTGTGTGTGTGTGTGTGTGTGTGTGTGTGTGTGTGTGTGTGTGTGTGTGTGTGTGTGTGTGTGTGTGTGTGTGTGTGTGTGTGTGTGTGTGTGTGATTAAAAAGTTTAATGAGAAATAGACACTTGGGAATGGATGCTAAGAGGTGATTGTATGAAGGGGTGATTGTTCCGACAGCACTGTATGGGGCAGAAACATGGAATATAAGAGAGGAAGAGAGGAGTTTGAATGTGCTTGAGATTAGGTGCCTGAGAAATATGATTTGGGTTACTAGGCTGGATAAGTGAGAAATGAGGAGGTGAGGAGGAGAACGGGGGTGAAAAGGAAGCTGAGAGATAGGGTTGATGAAAGAGTATTAATAGGGTTTGAACACATGGAAAGAATGAATAAAGACTAGTGAAAGAGGTGTGGAAGGCAAAGGTAGAAGGAGTGAACATGAGGGGGTGACCAAGGATGAGATGGATGGATGGGGTAAAAGGGGCATTGGGAAAGAGGGGAATGTCTGTTGAAGAAGGAAGGCAGAAGACAGAAGAAAGGGGTGAATGGAGAATAGTTGTGTATGATGCTGTGATGCATGGAAGGGAATGGGTGGGGGATGGGGGTGAGGGAGTATTTGTGAAAAAAAAAATTGACGCAGCCCGAAGGAATTTCTCTCCGTGTTCTCCATTTTGTACGAGGGGACGAAGAGGGGGGGGGGTCGCAGATTTAATGAAGCGGCCTTGCTTTAGATGTGCTGTGTATTGCGACACAGCTTCTGACCCAGGGTATTAGGAGAGATGCAGGGATGAGCCGTCACCCAGGAGGAGCCAAGAAAAGAGGGAAGGAGAGGGGTGAATGGGAGTGTAATATGTGGAAATGGAATGGGTGAGAGTGGATTTTATGTCTTTGTTTTCTGTCTACCTCTCTTGTAAGGGGGAAAAAGCCTTTGGGATATATATAGTATGCATAATGTTCAGGTAGAACTATAGTGTAGAAGTTTGGGATTAATTCCAATGGACTGACCTATTTATTCATGTAAGAATATGTATCTAGAATTGCTTTTTATTATCTGTGAGAAATATCTAACATCTATCCTAATGATGCATATAATTGATTGGCCTATTTCTTATCATATATTCGTACTGATTAATTGGTGGGATATAAGTTTGTTTATTCATTTATTCATTTACTATTTCTATATATTGTTTATTTTGTTTCGTTTCACTATGTGATAGGTTAATGTTGCTTATATTTGTTTCGTGGATGTCATGTCGAGGTTTAGTGAATAATTATTGGCTATATTTTTGAAAGGTAATCTGCTGTTCCTACCATTACTCTTGTATTTTGATTATGGAACTCTGTAAGCTTCGTGTTAGATTTAATGTATTTTACTTTGAGTTTAAAACAATATATGTTTCAGATGTAGGTATTTCGTTTGTAAATACTAGATTGGTGTATGGGTTTTGATGAATGTTTTTGATGTGAAATAATGACTGGCTATGTTTGTGTGGGAAGTTTTATTATTTTATTTTGAGGGTGTGTCTCTCTTGAATTTTAAGTGAGGTCTTTCTGTATGTTGGATTTGTCAGAGTTATATCGTATCAGAGATGAGTTCGTAAGGTGAGAAGATTTTATTTGTTCAGGTGAAATACGTTGAAGTTTGTGTAATCTAACTTTGAGTTTAAAGTAACATATATTGGAGATGGTTGTATTATGTTTGCAATTAATGGAGTTAGTATAGTTTTGAGGTTGATATTATTGAAATGTGATTATCTTATTATCCATGCAACGTTATGCATTATATTGATCTTTGTGAATGCGTGTATATTTCCTGGGTCGTCACGGCCTGAAAGAAGGTAGAGAAGATTTTTATAGATGGAATAGGTTTGGTAAGTAAGGGATCGTTAGTACTATGTTCACCTTTTGAGACGCACGACGTCTTACGTCTCGTGGGAGGAATATTCAGTGACAATGCATGGTTTGTGATTTAAGTGTTGGTTTGTTCATTGCGGCGTAATGCTGTTGTGCTTTCCTTGGTTTTTGATTCGCTTATTTTATTATGTGTTGGCTTTTGGTGACTGGCTCGGTGTGTTCCTTTAAATTAGTTTAAAGTTTATGTAATATTGAGTCGTTATATATGGGTTAACAAGAAAGATATTGGATATCTAAAAATACATGATGGCATGCTTGATATAATGGTTATTGTGTCTTAATTTTGTGATTTGTATCTGAGAGGTGTATTGTCCTTGATATTTGAATGAATGTGTTTGAAAAAATATCTTGCTTATATATTGTGTCGAAGATGTACTGGGAGATGTAATTATTGATTTCTCTATTTCTGAGAATTTATGTATTTACATAGTGTTTGGTATTATGTATTGAATCCTATCTCTATTTTTGTACTAAGAGTCTGTCTAATAGTATGTGTTCGTTGGTTTGTGTATCGCTGTTGGCTGAGTTGATATAATTATGTGGGCTGATCTATGTGGATCTAAAACTTTGGTTGTGAATTCACTTATGAGTGTATTATTTAATTTACGTCTATCCATGTCGATTCCATTGTTGATTTGAAGAATTGGCAGCGAATTATGCAAATATTTTTCACTTTATGTCTTTCTATGTTGGCTCTGTTTAATGCCTCAGGTATTAATTGTATTCCCTATATGTGTATGTGTTTATTGATTTCATTATTGGTTTATGTCTTTATGCATTCGATGCATGCTAAATTTACTTGTTATTGATTGTATATTTCTACTGATATATTTGTACATACCTATTAGTGGATCTATCTACTGGAGCATATGTGTAATTATTCTTACAGTATCTATTAATCTTTGGATATCTTAGGAGTGTATGTGTAAAGAATTAGAAATTAGGGTAATTTACGTAGTGGTGATTGAAGGCTACACAGAAATAGCTTCAGTCTGACGACGTCGGGCCCTTGAGGATATTATATCGCCGGTGTTCTGAGGTCAGCTAGATGGGGACGGGTAGGTAGCTCACCAGGCGGAAGCAGGAGATGGGCGGACGGAGTTGGTTGGAGAACGTGGCCGATTTTCTGGTGGCCACGTTCAACTGACGGGAGTACCTGGTCCTTACCGTTAGTCACGGCGGTGGAGGGGCGGATTTGGGTAGAGGGTCGAGGTCGACCTCTCCGGCCGACGCGAAGTAATTCCTGGTTCTTGTCGTGGGCCACGGCGGTGGAGGGGGGTGAGGGGTCGGTTTTCGTCAGGCTCCGTACGTAAAGAGCTTGTGAGATTTAAGAAAATTAGTAGGTGTATGTTACTTGATACTCAAGATGATTGGCAAGGTCGGTTATGGCGCTGGAGTGGAAAGAGGTGCAATCGTCGCTTGGAGGGGACGGTTGCGGAGGAGGGGGGGTTGTAGTGTGTAAGATGTGTCGCTTCTGAAGGTGCAGCGGATGAAGTCCCTTGGAACTGCTGACCCCGAATTTTGTACATTCCTTGACTAAAATTTAAGTTGTTGACAAATGTATCTTTAATCAGACTGGATTATATTATATTTCTCGTCAAATATGACTTATTTCATATTTAATTAGATATATAATATAATCCAGTCTGATTAAAGATACATTTGTCAACAACTTAAATTTTAGTCAAGGAATGTACAAACTTAATCATTCTATTGTTAAAAAAGTGGTGGCTTAAACGTCCACTGCTGCGAACCTTTTCATGTTCCCATCCATATGACGTCAGGGAGGGATACAGAGAGGGGTGACGGGGAGAAAAAGAGAGAAAAATATGGTGGGGGGCGGGAAAGAGCGGGGAGAGATAGAGATAGGGAGACGAAGAGAGAAGGAGGGAGATAGAGAGAGGGAGAGAAAAGGAGAGAGTGATATATGGTGTGTGTGTGTGTGTGTGTACGTATACATACATTATATATATATATATATATATATGGAGGTGAGGTGGCAAAATGAAACATTAAGGCTAGAGTATGGAGCTTTATTCAGAACCAGACGTTTCGACCTCTTGGGCCTTCCTCAGTGGATTGAAAGCAGAATAAGAATCAAAGACGTCAACAGCTTACATTGTAGTCTGACGACCCTGTTGACGGACTTTGATTCTTATTCCGCTTTCAGTCTACTGAGGATGGCCCAAGAGGTCGAAACGTCTGATTCTGAATAAAGCTCCATACTCTAGCCTTAACGTTTCATTTTGCCACCTCACCTCCATATTTGTCTGTCTTTACATATATATATTATATATATATATATGCATATATACATATATATATGTATGTATATATATATACATATATAGATGTATATATATATATATATATATATATATATATATATATATATATATATATACATCAAGGACTACTATTACACAGAACGTGCGCATCCAGATCACTGGGTCCGCTAGCGGAGGCCATTGCTTTCTTTGTAACCTAACATTTTATATTGGACAAATACATCAAAACTAGAAACCTAACATTGTTTATAGGACAAATATATCAACTATTGACTTATTCAATGTAGTATAAGTTAATATAAACTTTTATAGTGAAATAAGAAACTATTTTTAAGGCACTGTTATGCTTTTAAATGCCAATTTTAGCCGGAATTAACGGGTATTATTGTACGAGATTAGTGGACACCAAGGTTGGCGATTTTTTTTTTTTTTTTTTTTTTTTTTTTTTTTTTAATAAAAAATATAATTTTTTTTATTTTATCTTAAAAAAAATTATTTATTTGATTTCAATAGGTTTTTTTTTTATAGATTTTAAATATTGTGGGATTCACGAGATAAACACCATATGAGGACGGAGCCTTTATTTGTACGACGTTTCGCTTATGACAGCTTTTTCAAGTATAAGTTGAGATACAAATGCTTGAGATTAAATAAGGGGAAAGGAGGGAACGGGGAGAGAAAAGGGGGGGAAGGAAGAGGAGGAGGAGGAGGAGGAGGAGAAGGGGGGGGGGAATTGGACACTGGGGAAGGATGAGAATGCTGGCCCAAACGTCCGTGGGCGAAGTGTCCACAAAGGGTGGTTTAGATATTTAATATTTTGCTGGCCATGGGTATTAGGGGAATAATGTGAGGCGAGATGTTAAACATGCCCCTGTTTTGTTCAATAGTGTTCGCTCCTTGAATGATTGCTGCTTCTAAACACTTCCTGCGGATTTTGTCTGGTTCCCGTATCAGCAGCTCTGCATTCGTTCAGTCCATAAGATGGTTTTCCTTGTTTCTATGTGTCACACATGCATTGGTGGTGACATCATGCCTGACGTCGTAACGGTGTTCACGTATTCGTGTATTCAGGTCGCGTGACGTTTCTCCGATGTAAACTTTATCACATCCTGAACACGGAATACGATAAACACCGGCTTTGGTGCCCGGTGTCTGGTTGTTGTGTATTTCCGTCTTCGTGATGTCTTTTATCGTTCTGCTTGTCTGGCACACTATTTCCAAGTTGGTCTTTTAAGAACCACCGGACGTTTGGGCCAGCATTCTCATCCTTTCCCAGTGTCCAATCCCCCCCCCCTTCTCCTCCTCCTCCTCTTCCTTCCCCCCCTTTTCTCTCCCCGTTCCCTCCTTTCCCCTTATTTAATCTCAAGCATTTGTATCTCAACTTGTACTTGAAAAAGCTGTAATAAGCGAAACGTCGTACAAATAAAGGCTCCGTCCTCATATGGTGTTTATCTCGTCAATCTTGTCGGCAAACTGCCACTTTTAAGGAAATTGTGGGATTCCTATCTGATATGCGATCTGATTACTAAAGGACATTTTTAGCATATCAGTATGAGGAGCAGTGTTATATAGACTTGCCACAAGTATACAAGGAACGGTATAAGCCGTATGTGAGGACGGTAGGCTCAGGTTCACTCGATTCCTCCAAGAGTTTTCTCATCTTGGTGACATTTGCTGCATTGTCTGTCACAACACTTCCAATGTGACAACCAAAATCTTGTTCAGCCTTCTTGATCGAATTTTGTACAAGTTGTAGAACATATTCAGCAGTGTGAGGTTTCCCTGATGTGTCTATTGTGTCAACTAAATAAATCTGACAAGTGGATGTTGTTAGAGTGACACATATTATGGGCTCATTATGGATGTTAGACCACCCATCAATTAAAAGACATACAGTTTCATTATTCAGGTCATCTGCACACTTTTTATATTCCTTTTCATACACAAGATGTAAGTACTTATCAGCAATATCTTTTCTGGATGGAGGAATATAACCTGGCCTCGGGTTCTGAACCATCTTGAGAAACTGAGGATGCTGAACAAGACGAAATGGTGAATTTGTAGTAAATATAAGTCTTGCAACTTCTTTGTCGAGATTTTCCTTTTGAGAGGCTAAAGTTTTTTATGATAAATCTGTCAAGAGATGTTGATGACTTTCTTTTAGATAAAAATTATTTAGCAGAAGTGGCGCCTGTGGAGGAGTCTGATAGTGACCTTTTTAATGGTGGAGTCAGGTTTGCAGATAATTCAAGTGGAGCCGATGATGAAGGGATTGAAGCTGTTGATACAAATCCTGAAATGAAAACAAAATTTTAGCATATTGCATAATTCATAAATGAATAAATAATTGAATGAATACACTGTGATTTAGGCTACTTTTGAGTACAGTAGTTATTTTTTTAGATAATGATCATATTCACACAAGCCACTAAATTACTTGGAAATAATTAACAGGATATGAAATAGGTGGGCTTGGAATTCAGCCCACACAGGATTCAGTCCACTTTTAAATTCACTAAAAATAATGGGTTAGTTGGGTTAGGTTAGGCTAAATCCCTTTGGGCTGAATCCCATGTGGGCTGAATTCCAATGGAACCTATGAAATATATTACACAATGTTGAATGAAATGAATAACAATCATCTAGGCCCCAAAGTTGGGTGGATACAGTATATCATAGTGATATAGCCATTACCCGAATTTAGAAGCAATGAAGTTGAAGTATCATCTCTTTAGGCCTTCACATTTTTATTGCACATACTCTCCATTGTTCACCAAATTTATATAGCTGCGTATGAAAAGGGAGAAATGCACACAATATAAGTAAAATTATTTACCTGGGTCATCAATTTCTTCTTCTGTATGCTGTGGCTGACCTTGGCATTTATCTCTGTGAGATTTTAATTTTGACACAATGCCCTGTAGTTCCTGGTTGCAGTCTTTGCATTTAGCTCGGTACCCTTTGCCAGAAGTTGTTGGTAGTTTTTCAAAATAATTCCTGACAGGATCATTTTTTCTGCCTGAAGGAACCACACCGCCAGGTCCAAAAGACATCCTTCCTGGTTGATTCCAAATCAGCAACTGACTCAGTGAGAAGCTGCTTACCTAGAACAAGTTTCAACAACAATCTTGTTGAAATTTGTTATGGGCTGCACAGTGATATATACTACATGTAGGCTTATACCGTTCCTTGTATACTTGTGGCAAGTCTATATAACAGTGCTCCTTATATTGATATGTTAAAAATGTCCTTTAGCAATCAGATCGCATATCAGATAGGAATCCCACAATATTTAAGATCTATAGAAAAAATCTATTGAAATCAAATAAATCTGATTTAAAAAATATATATATTTTTAAAAAAAGATGAAAAAAAAAAAATCTCCAACCTGGTGTCCACTAACCTCATACAATATAACCTGTTAAGTCCGGCTAAAATTGGCATTTCAAAGCATAACAGTTTCTTAAAAATAGTTTCTTATTTCACTATAAAAGTTTATATTAACTTATACTGCATTGAATAAGTCAATAGTTGATACATTTGTCCTATAAACAATGTTAGGTTTCTAGTTTTGATATGCTTGTCCAATATAAAATGTTAGGTTGCAAAGAAAGCAATGGCTTCCGCTAGTGGACCCAGTGATCTGGGCGCGCACGTCCTGTGTAATAGTAGTCCTTGATATATATGAATATATAAATATATACATATATATATATATATATATATATATATATATATATATATATATATATATTGCTTGAAACCACGAGGAAATCAAAGATCGGAATACTGAACGTTTTCGTCTATTTAAGACATTTTCAAAGTATATAGTATCACAACAAAGTACAGCTTAAATACAATAGTATAGAGAACAGGAGAGGTCACTCAGCATAAATACGATTGTCTTACAAAGAAACAAAAATAGAAATAATAAAAATAAAGAATAATAATAACAAGAATAAATAAATAAAGTGGGTGACAATTGACACAGGTGACAAAAGGTCACACAAGATGGCTAAGGCGGAGCTTTGTGACATTGTCCTACAATTTGGTTGATGACAAAATTATCGAGTTTGAAAAGACCAGTGCTTAAATTGAGATTCTCATTGAAAGTTTTTTTAATGAGACACGATTCAATTATATTCCTTTCCAAATAAGAACTACATGAAACAATTTCTTGGGAATTGTCTCAATCAATGCAATGGTTGTAGTCTCTGATGTGAGCAAAAATCCCACTCTTGTGGTTAATTTGTCGGACAAACCTTTAAGTAGTGATTTGAAGAGTGCATTAGGTTATGGCATCAGCTTTGCTGCCAATAACCAACATTGTGATTTTACAGATGTCACCAAAGGTTTTTGCAATTTGGAAAATTTTTGTGATGTTCCTTTTCAAGATATTAATATTTGCAAAGGATATATTTATGGTTCATTAACAGCTCTAGCCATCCCTAACTGTCCTAGACGTTTTTTTGTTGGCTTACAAAAATTTAAAACTGGATAAATACCTACACGTAACTAGAGCTGACAAGAGTAACTGTTTCGTTATTATGAACAAAGTTGACTATGTAGACAAAATGGAACTTTTATTAAAAGATGAAGTTACATTTTCAAAACTTGTCAAGAATCCTTTGGAATCTATTAACGCAGATTTTAATAGGAAAATCAAAAGTTATTTGAAAGGGCATGATCAACTTATTAAGCAATTAACTGTTGTTGTTTTTTTCCTTCTATGCCTCATATGTATGGCTTAGTTAAAACCCATAAGCCTGACAATCCAATGAGACCCATTATCAGTTCTACTGGTTGTGTTTCATGTAAATTATCCAAATGGCTTGTTTCTGTCTTGAGCCCACTCGTTGGGACTATTTTCACTTCCCACATTAGGAACAATGTAGATTTAATAAGTAAATTGAACGATCTTGATATGTCTGTTGATTTCAAGTTAGTTAGTTTTGATGTTAATTCGTTATTTACCTGTGTTCCTGTTTCTGACCTTCTTTCTTCCCTAGAGGAAGAACTTAAACTTCATTCTTTGCTTTTTCCATTTGATGTCATTATTAACCTCATTAAAATCTGCGTGGTGGATTCCAAATTAGTTTTTGATGGAAAACTCTATGTACAAAGATTTGGCATGGCTATGGGGAATCCCTTGTCTCCACTGTTGAGTAATTTGTATATGGAATTTTTTTAAAGGGAATTGTTGTCTTGTATTCTTCCACGTAATATTATTTGGTTCAGGTATGTCGATGACATACTATGCATTTGGCCACTTGCTCATAACTTGGATAACTTTTTAGCTAATTTAAACAATTTAGTACCTTCTATAAAATTTTAAATTGAGACAGAACAAGACAACAAATTACCCTTTCTAGATGTTACCATTCACAGGAAAGAAAGGTACTTCATTTTTTATGTTTTTCGCAAACCCACTAACGTTTGTCATATGTTCACTATTATTCTGCTCACCACCTTAATACAGAGATCTGTTTTTTTCCACCATGTTTCTTAAAGCTTAGAGTTTGTAGTCCTGAATTTATAGATGAAGAAATAAAAAGGATTTATGAAATATTATCAAAGTTGAAATCCCCAAAACATGTGATAGTTAGATTACAGTACAAGGCCAGGAAGTCCTACGATGACTCTTACCCAAAAGATCCTTTTAATAAAAAGAATCTTTTGGTTCTTCCCTTTCATCCCAATTTGGTGAAACTTCCTCGTGTCCTTAAGGTTGTTAATGTCAATGTTGTATTTAAAACAATACAATCAAAGAACTTCTCATCAAGAATTCGCCTGATAATTCGGCGGGTTGTGTCTATAGTATTCCTTGCAAGAATTGGAATTCTTCTTACATTGGTCAGACTGGCAAGGAATTAAAATTTAGGTTGAACCAGCACAAGTATAGTGTCCGTACTGGCCAATTATCAAGTGGGATTTTTGCTCACATTAGAGACTACAACCATTGCATTGATTGGGACAATTTCCAAGAAATTGTTTCATTTAATTCTTATTTGGTAAGGAATATAATTGAATCGTGTCTCATTAAAAAAAAAACTTTCAATTCAAACTCGATCATTTTGTCATTAACCAAATTGTAGGACAATGTCACAAGGCTCTGTCTTTGCCATCTTGTGTGATCTTTTGTCACCTGTGTCAATTGTCACCCACTTTATTTATTCTTGTTATCGTTATTATTTTTTATTTTTATTATTTCTATCTTTGTTTCTTTGTAAGACAATCCTTATGTATTCATGTTGAGTGACCTCTCCTGTTCTCTACAATATTGTATTTAAGCTGTACTTTGTTGTGATACTATGTACTTTGAAAATGTCTTAAATAGACGAAAACGTTCAGTATTCCGATCTTTGATTTCCTCATAGTTTCAAGCAAAATATCTTTATTCACATGTTTTATGTGATTACTGTTGCATATATATATATATATATATATAATGTCTATATATATATATATATATATATATATATATATGCTAATAAGAACACGGGTACGTGTGTTCACTTATGCAAAGTAGACCACTTGGAAAAAGAAACTAACGAAGCAGAGCGCTTTCGTATATTACATCTTCAGTGCACTGAAGATGTAATATACGAAAGCGCTCTGCTTCGTTAGTTTCTTTTTCCAAGTGGTCTACTTTGCATATATATATATATATATACTCGTATATGTGTGTGTGTGTGTACATATGTGTATATGTATATATATATATATATATATATATATATACTCCCTTGCTCAATAAGTAATGAGAAAATGTCAGGAGAGACACTATTTTTATAAGCTTACAAAAATTTGACTCCTTCAAAATAATTGACTCTCGCATCTACATACTTCTGCATGCGTCTCTCCCAATCCTGAAAGACCTCCTCAAAGTATTTTTTTCAGTAGTCCCTTCAGGTAACTTTCCGATGCCTCTTTCAGCTTCTCTGTTGACTGGAATCTGGTTCCCCTGAGGCTGTCTTTCATGCGTGGGGCTAGGTCAGGGCTGTAGTGTGGGTGTTGTACCACTTTCATTCCCCTGTCAGCCATCCAGGTGGTCACCAGCGTTGACTTGTGGCATGGGATTGTCCTGGTGGAGCCAGCACTGACCACTTCTCCACTGCTGAGGCCTCTTCTTGCTGATTTTCTCCCTGAACCTTTTCAGAACAGTAAGGTAATATTTCTTATTGACGGTTTGACCCTGAGGAACCCATTCAACGTGAATGAGCCCCTGGGAGTCAAAGAAAGTAATGACCATTGCCTTCTCTTGCGATGTGCTCATCTTTGCCTTTTTGGGTCGGGGGAGGTCGCGTGCTTCCACTGAGCACTCTGACGTTTGCTCTCAGGGTCGTAGGTGAACACCCAACTCTCATCGCACGTCACTATCTTATTCAGGAAACCTGAATCAGCCTCTATTATTTCGAGAATGTCAGTGCAACATTCCACACGAAACTCCCTCTGGTCGTCGGAGAGGATCTATGGCACGAACTTGGCACAGACTTTGTGAATCTTCAGATCTTTGGTCAGAACTGTCTCTACTGTGCCAATACTAATACCAATAGCTTCAGATATCATCCTCACAGATATTCGACGGTCTTGCATCACTAATCTTTGCACTTCCTCATTGTTTTCCTCCTTGCGTGCACTTTTCTGTGTTCCAGATCTGGGTTCATCCTCAACCTATTCATTTCCTTCAGAAAATCTGTTAAACACCAGTAGAAACTTGCTTAGCTAATCTGTTCATCCCCATAGGCCTCCTTTAACATTCCATAAGCTTCTTGTTTGGTTTTCTTAAGTTTAACACAATATTTGATGGCATAACGTTGCTCCATGTTTTCCTGCATCTTGACAAGTGTTCACAGACCGGCAAACCGAATCAGACTGGTTCCACTACGTTCACCGCTGCACTCAGACCTACAAATATAGAAAGTTGCCAGTTAGTCAATTTATAGAATATATGTATGTGTACTTCACCATGAAGTAGTATTTTGATCAAATCATATCTAATGTCTCGCCTGACATTTTCTCATTACTTACTGATGAAAACGAGAAAGATGAAGACGTAGAGCCTCCTCCCTCATCTGGTGTAGTTCCTAAAGTTACCCCAAATCGAACGGTGATCAATCTAGATCTAGAAAAAATAAAATTAGAACGGAAAAAATAGAATTAGAAGGAAAAAATGAGACATGAAAATGAGGAGAAAAAAACGTGAAAGAGAATATCTGAGGAGAAAGAACTTGAGATTGTACGTAGATTAGAAGTGATAAACCACGAAAAAGAGCCCAAAGGTTCGTTTCAAACCCATCAAGAGATCTATTTCAATCCAAATTTCAATGTGTCAGATCCCGAATACTTTTTCAGGCAATTTGAACGATTAGCCCAACATAGGAAATGACCTGAAGAAGAATGGACATGGCTTATTCAATCTAAGCTAACTGGTACAGCCGCTAGAGCATTCAATACTATTGAGGAATATGCCTCCTACCCTTTAGTAAAAGAAAATATATTATAAGCGTAGCGTATCACATCACCCCTGAATCTTACAGACAAAAATTTAGGAACTTAGTACTTAGTAGTCTCCCGTCAACACTTACGTAGAATTCGCTTCTGAAAAGCTAAAGCTTTTCAAGCAATGGTTATCTTCCCAGGGAGTAGAATCCTTTAACCAACTAGTTGATCTCATGGTATACGAAGAGATTAAGAGGCGCATTCCATTCCCTATAATGCTGCATCTCAGCGATAAGGACGTTTCAGATATTAATGAGGCGGCCTTATTAGCTGATCGATTCCCAGTAATTCACAAAATGGGTACTCAATAGGAAAAGCCAGTTGTAAATTGATCAGTACGATCCATTGGAACTCCTGGAAAACCCATAATTAATTAAATGAATATCCTAGGTCCGAGGGTAAGTATGATTGAATTGGAGGTAGTTACTTCATTATCGTTATCGATGGTCAAGTAATGTGTATAGAGTCCCAATTCGCCCAGGGATATTTACTGGAAAAAAGCTGTCCTCGCTAATTCTATCTTCAGGACGGGAAACAAAATAGAATATTTAAAGAAACATAAATACGTAATTTATTTCCAACAATGAACGAAAAATATATATAAATATGTAGCTGCTACCACCCTTGCTGATTCGATAGGATAGTTAAGCACAGATTTCACTCCCCTTCCTATTCTTCGTGGAGCTTTGGAATTCTATCCACTAACTGTCCACCTGAATCATCATACATTGGATGGTTGGAAAAATACCCTGTTAATAACTATCTTTTACACATTTATTTATTTATCAAAATTACATATATATCAGGAACTGTGTAGATAACCAATACATAAATAATGTTTAATGAAGTACTGTATTACATTTTACACCTCTCACTCCCGCGTTCACGGCTCCTAGGCGTTGATTCATCCGGCGTATTCATCTACCTCTCTTACAAAGAAATATATACAGAATATATTTTTATATAAATAACTATCTCTAAAGCAACGAACTATTTATAGATTTGAAAGAGGCGTTTATTCTATTATTGCGGGATATATGTACTGCGCCTAACCTCTGGCCGCCTCATCAACTTCTTCCTACGTTCCTTAACACTCAGTTTCCACAAACTACAGTTCTCTTCTTCATTCATTAAAGTAAAGGTCTAACCATTGCCGGTCGAAATGAGGGAACGCTATGGGTCACAATCAATACGGTTAATTTTCGACGGTGTTTGGTCTACGATCCGGCCATGTATGACGCTGTTGGTCAATACAACCCTGTAACATCGAAATCTTGTAACCTATAAACTACTATGCACCATATATCGTCGAAAATCTTGTAACCTATGTGCTATTATGCACCCTGTAACATCGAAATCTTGTAACCTATGTACTACTATGCACTCTGTAACATCGAAATCTTGTAACCTATGTACTACTATGCACTCCCCACCCTAACAGTGTAATTTGTGATTTAATGCACTCCCTAGTCTAATGCACTCTCCCGCTATTCTTTTTATTATGCCTGTATTGGTTACAGCGTTCCACTTATTGTCTTCTAACTACTAAATATACCCAAAATTATTTTCATTTTATATTCAATTATTTCCAGGACAACTCGTCTCTTACCTGTATGGGTTACAGCTTTTCACTCATTGTGACGCGCTGAGTTGCTGGCGGGCATTCATGCCCAGCTATCGTTCGAACGCCTTATGGGCATTCGGCTATGGACTAAGTGTGGAGGAGTGAGACTTCCTATTATAGCCTACCACTGCGAGAGGAACCATAAGAATTTTTTCCCGAAAAATCGTTCGATCGGAATCGGTTCGATCGGAATCGAGCGGGAATTTTTCTCCGTTTCTGATCTATCATAAGGCCTATAGCTACTTTCCGAACGAGGCTGATGACGTCACTTTTTTGGCGGGATGGAAACCATGACGCGAGTTGACTTCGTCACGTACAATAAATAAATAAATAAAGATAAATAAATAAATAAATAAATAGATAAATAAAAAAGCGAAAGAAAAGAAAAAATCGATCCTTACATGTGGATATTGTAAGCATACTGGACATCACATTACCAAATGTCCTGAGGCAAGGTGTATCACGTCACACTACACGGGGAAGACCCAAACTTTTTATAGGTCTTCGGTAAAGTTAGGTGGCGGAATAAAATCCCAAAATCCTCCCAAACCCATTAATCATATTGTAACTCAACCCTCTACATCTCCTGATTATCTCTTTAGAGATTTCAAATCCTCTGGTGAAGTAGCTATAACCCAGAAAGGTCCATTCTACCCATTCTGAGGGACACTGGCTCTACTCAATCCATTTTATCTAAAGATGCCCTACCTGGAGTTGAAAAGAAGAGTATTGGAGGTAAGATCCAAATAGAAGATCTGTCCACGGTTCAGTCCGCAAATCTAGCTAAATTATTCCTTAGATGTAGGCTAATCTTGTCAATAAGGAAGTAACAATTGGTCTCAGAGAAAAATCAATTCCAATTCCTGGAGTTGATCTCATCCTAGGTAATGACATTGCAGGTTCATTAGTAGTACCTCCCTAAGATATAGTCAAAACTACTTGTGACAAAGTTCCACAATTGTAGAAGATCACATGCATCCTGAAATTTTCACCCTATGTGCAGTAACTCGTTCCAAATCAGTTCCCTTAAACGAAACTGCACCTGATATATTTGATCTATCTACACAAATCATGTCACCTTCTAACCTCATCAAAGATCAACAAACTGACCATAATTAAAACACTTCCACAGATTAGCAGAAGATTCTAAGGATAAAGTGGACAAATTCCATTAATTCTATTACCAACAAGGTATTCTCATGAGATGTACAAAATCCCCTTTATATATAAATTCTGACAGTCGGGCAGATATTCACCAAGTAGTTACACCTCACCCAATTAGATCTCAAATCATTGAAATAGCTCATGATGGTTCAGGCAGTCATGTAGGAGTTTGTAAGACCTATAACAAAATCCAAGAACATTTCTCTTGGCCCAATCTAGAAATTTTTTTTTTAAAGAATATGTTCAAATCTGCCATGTTTGTCAGCTCGCTTGCAAACCTAACCAGAAAATACCTAAAGCCCTTCTATCTCCTATCCCTGTGTCAGGGAATCCTTTTGATAAAATTATTATAAATATAGGGGGACCATTACCAAAAACAAAACAAAAAAGGGAAATAAATACATTCTAACTGTAATGTGTCCACTATTGAGATTCTCCGAAGCTTCCCTTACCAAAAGGATGGATGCAAAGACTATCGCTAACACTCGAATATTTTTTTTCACTAAAATGAACCACTGTAACATTTCTTCAGTTTTTGCTATCAATGCCAGATCGTCTGCGTAGCCGAATATTTCTCCTTCCGTTCTTCTCGTCACTAACTTTCCACAATAGTCCATGAAGATGATGAATAAGACTGGGGAAAGCACACTTCCTTGTTTTACTCCTGAAGTTATACTAAACCATTCCCCATTTGCCTGCTGGGTCTTAACGCGGCATGCACCGTTTATGTACGTGCTTTTTATTGGCCTTTTAAGTTTGGGAGGAATGTTATACTCTTAGTCCAATAAATCTAGCAATCATTTAACTGGACCTAGAACAAATTGCAATAGAAGGTTTTTTGGCTTTAACTTGTTTATTAGGTCCCTCTGATGAACATATATGAAGTCTCCAACTTTTGGACACTGGGAAAGTGGTTAACTTGCATAAATTCAAGATGGCCGCCGTCCAAAGCTTCAATTTACAGATAACTTTTTTCTGGCTGCTCCCAGACCCTATAAATGTATTACAAACAACGGCTTTTGGCTTTAACTTGTTTATCAGGTCCCTCTGATGAACATATAAAACATAAATTCAAGATAAATTCAAGAAATACAGAATGAGGCATTGCAAATGTGATATGACGTCACCATGACGTAGTATGACGTCATTCAGAGGCATGATAGGAGTTCGTATTCACTTGGATCATCGGTGCTTGTATCAAAGTTGTTATTTTGACAGAGTCCTTTACATTCACCACATGCACTGGAACATTCAAGCTCATTCCGTTTGCAAATACAGCGTTGAGTGTCACAGTTGCCCTTACACTGACATCTGACCAATTTCAGTAGTGAATCAGGAGCCACTGGTGAATCCATCGTCTTCGGTTCAAGCTGTCCCTTCCGCAGACACCAGCCCCATTTCTCGGGGTCCACACAGTTCCCCATCCATTCCTGGACCTGACAATAAACACGGAACGAGTGGTATTTGGCTGCATCGGTTGTTGGGGGAAGGCTGTGAACTTCAACGGTAGTTGAACTTTTTCCCACCTTGTTGCAAAACTTTGTCATTCGCAGTCCGTCAAGGGTGTCATTTCCTTTTCCCCCGTACAAATAAACCAAGGCCTTTTCACCAGCTGATGATATCGCGTCTTTACTTTCACTTTGGCAACAGAATGCTTCTAAACATTTCAAGAAACCGTTGTCTTCCCTCACTTTCCTCAAGGCAGCCCCTTTACCAATACCATACAGTCGTGAGGTTGTGTCACATCCACAGAGTGCATGGACAACTGGCAGGACACTACAGATGCTTTCACCGAGAGCTTCTGCTACTGAGCTAATATGCCAACATTTCCCACCTTCCTTGCTCGACTTGAAGTACAAATCATTCATCCCTCGTTCCGCATAATGACACAACAGCACCAACAAGT
>NC_134798.1:21422332-21429832 GCF_046742065.1 Oratosquilla oratoria
AGTACCAGACTTCAGGAAAGCAAACTTTGACAATATAAAAACCTATTTGAAATTGAATACGAAAAGCCAGGCGGACGTTTCAGACATTCTTGATTCTCGTTGCGGGGCTAGTCAGGTGTGGGTCATGGACGGTAAGAAGCATACCTTAGGTCAGGTCTGGGTCAAAGAGGGTACTACGCATACCTCAGGGCAGGTCAATTGGGGGCGAGGGCCCAGCAGTCAGGTCAGTAATTTAAATGACATGTATAACAATCTAACTGATCTAATTATTAATGCACAAAATACATTTATCCCCCTAAAGTCAATACGGAAAAATAGTAATACTCCCAAATGGATGACGGACAGATTGAAACATGAGATCGGAATGAAAAGAGGACTTTACGTAAAAATGAAAAACGGGGAATCACACCTTAGATCAAGATATAACGAAATGGCAAAGCTGGTTAAAAGGAATACACGTTCAGCGAAACGTAATTATGAAATCAAGGTTGCCAGTCAAGCAAAATCCAACCCAAAGGGTTTCTTTCACCTCTATAGAACAAAAAATAAAGAAAGAATAGGACCAATTAAAAACAATGAAAATGTCATGATTGAATCGGAAGAAAAAATGAGTGAGGAGTTTAACAATTATTTTCTATCGGTATTTACTGATGAGAGGTTAGATAAAGTACCTGACTGCGATCCGATTTTCAGAGGGGATGAAGAAAGTAGTCTAACTAATATCAGCATTAGTAAAGAGGAAGTAGTCAAGCAGATTGACAGACTTAAAGCTACAAAATCTCCGGGTCCAGACGAAATTTTTCCAAGAATGCTTAAAGAGTGTAAATTTGAAATCTGCGACCAGTTAACTGAAATATTCAATAAATCGGTAGACACTGGTTCTGTTCCAACTGCTTGGAGGCAGGCAAACGTTGTTCCTGTTTTTAAGAAGGGAGATAGATCGTCTATATGCAACTACAGGCCAATCAGTTTGACATCGGTTATAGGAAAAATGCTTGAATCAATAATAGTAAATAGACTCAGAGAACACATTGAAGGGCATAATTTAATTCGTGTTTCACAGCATGGTTTCTCCAAGGGTAAGTCATGTGTGACTAATCTTCTATCCTTTTACACTAAGGTATATAAGGCGGCAGACAACAATGAAAATTACGATGTTATTTACCTTGACTTTAGCAAAGCGTTCGACAAAGTGCCACACCAGAGACTACTAAATAAAATCAAAGCCCATGGCATAGGAGGAAAAGTGTTAGAATGGATTAGAGCTTGGATTAGTAACAGAAAGCAACGGGTCACCATAAATGGAATAAAATCTAGGTGGGGCAATGTTACTAGCGGGGTTCCCCAGGGCTCGGTTTTGGGTCCCTTGTTGTTCATTATGTATATAAACGACTTAGACGAAGGGTTAAATAGTGATGTTAGTAAGTTTGCGGACGACACTAAAATAGGACGCCTAATTAGGTCAGGAGACGACGCCCAGATTCTGCAGGATGACCTTAATAAGCTGTTAACATGGTCGGTGAAGTGGCAAATGAACTTCAATATCTCTAAGTGTAGCGTGTTAAACGTAGGGCTACACAACCCCGAAAATAGATACAACTTAGATAACACGTTTTTAGAAAAATCTGAGTGCGAGAGGGACTTGGGAGTTCTGGTGAGTCCGGACCTTAAAACCAGGAAGCAGTGTATTAGCGCCAGAAATAAAGCTAACATAGCATTAGGCTTCATTGCTAGGACGGTAACGAATAGAAGTGCAGAGGTAATTATTAAACTCTACCTAGCGATAGTTAGACCCATCCTTGACTATGCGGTACAGTTTTGGTCTCCGTCCTACAGAATGGACGTAAATTCATTAGAATCAGTACAGAGAAGAATGACCAAAATGATACAAGGACTCGGAAATTTGCCTTACGAAGAGAGGCTTAGGCACCTAAACTTACACTCTCTGGAAAGACGCAGAGTGCGGGGTGATCTAATAGAAGTGTTCAAGTGGATCAAAGGCTATAACAAGGGAGATGCAAACAAGGTCATCATAATAAAACAACAGGGCAGGACTCGCAGTAATGGGTACAAACTGGACAAATTTAGATTTAAGAAGGAAATAGGCAAGAATTGGTTTACTAATAGGGTGGTCGATGAATGGAATAAACTTAGTAACCATGTAGTAAGCGCTGAAACTATCAGTTGTTTTAAAAATCGATTAGACAACTTTATGGATGGGGATGACAGGTGGTGATGGATACGGAGCTGCCTAGTGTAGGCCTTATGGTCTTTTGCAGTCTCCTTTATTTCTTATGTTCTTATGTTCTTATGTTTATCTAGACTGTTTTTAAATTCGTGTATCGTTTTTGCACACACCACATTCTCATCTAACTTGTTCCAAACGTCTATTACCCTTTGGGGAAAGATGTTCTTTTTTAGGTCGCTTCTATAACTGTCTTTCTTGATTTTCTTTCCGTGTCCTCTTGTATCTCTACTATACCATTTTATTAGATCTTCTCTATCAATAGTTTCTATGCCTTTCATGATTCTATAAATAGTTATCAAGTCTCCTCTCTCTCTTCTTTGCTCTAATGTCTATAGCTCAAGTTTTGCTAGTCTCTCTTCATATGATAGTTCTAAGAATGTTGGTGCCAATTTCGTAATTGCTCATTGTATTCTTTCAAGTTTTGTTATACATTTTTTTGTACTTGGTGACCACGTCGTCACTACATACACCAATCTTGGTCTTATCAAAGTGACCAGTATTTCCTTCACCATTTCTTCATCCAGGTATGTAAATGCCACTTTGATTGTTTAATATAATATAAAAGATAAGTCTCCGCGGTCCAGGGTAGTTTCGTCAAAAGATAAGTCTCCGCGGTCCAGGGTGGTTTCGTCGATTTTGTTAAAACCCCTCAAGTGCTCAGTCGGCGTGGCAATCTGCATACACCTCCCTGTAAGCCTATTTCGCACAAGTGTAGATCATCATCCTGTGAGATATGTTGTTACAGGGGACAGCTAGATGTCTGCAACGGAAACCATATTGTCGTTATTCAAATGGAGGTTGGAGGTACGGGTACATTTGCTATTGTGTTTGCGAATTTTGATGATTAACATTATATCATCTTGATACTTGGTATCTTTATAATTACTTTTGTCGGTTAATTTGTAATATTAGGTTCTTTAGGGAAGAAGAAATTAAATGAAGACATTGTATTAAATGTAGATACTTTGCAGTAAGTGAAATGCGCCAAAAATGGTGAGTTTGGAAAAGAAATATATACTTATAATGAAAATTAAACCATTTCAAAGGTGACACATTTTAAAAATGGTACATGTCTGTAAGTCCACCGAGGTCGTAAGTTCTCCGAGACAGTAAGCCTTTCGAGACTGTAAGTTCTCCGAGGGTGCAAGTTCTCCGAGGGTGCAAGTCCTCCGAGGGTGCAAGTCCTCCGAGGGTGCAAGTCCTCCGAGGGTGCAAGTCCCCCGAGGGTGCAAGTCCTCCGAGGGTGCAAGTCCTCCGAAGTTGTAAGCCCTTGGAGGCTGCAAGCGCCTCCGAGGTCGTAAGTCCTACGAGGGTGCAAGTCCTCTGAAGTTGCAAGTCCCACGAGGTTGTATAATAAGTCCAAGGTAATAAGTGCTCCAAGGTAATAAGTGCTCCAAGGTAATAAGTCCTCCAAGGTAACAAGTCCTCCAAGGTAACAAGTCCTCCAAGGTAACAAGTCCTCCAAGGTAACAAGTCCTCCAAGGTAATAAGTCCTCAAAGGTCGCAAGTCCTCAAAGGTCGCAAGTCCTCAAAGGTCGCAAGTCCTCAAAGGTCGCAAGTCCTCAGTGGTCGCAAGTTCTCAGTGGTCGCGAGTCCTCTGCGGTCGCAAGTCCTCAGTGGTGGCAAGTCCTCAGTGGTTGCCATGTTCCCTTGAACTGACCAGGAAAAAATGTCCCTTGGGTTCGGCCTCGGCCTCGGGGCGGAACCCCAACACGGGATCCCCAGCACGGTATCCCTATCGTAGGATTAGAGCGCGGAGCGCTGCGGCCGTAGGCTGCAGTTTGTGCAGCCAAGCCCCCGGCGAAGCCGGGGAGGGCGAAGCCCGCGGCTTGTTGTTATTAAATTATAAGTTTCTCCAAAATTTTTGTTTATATGTTTCTCAGGGGACATATTATTCGTAATAATGACTCCCAGGTCCTTCTCATTTTCTACTTTTTTAATTTCTTCCTTTCCCAATTTATATGATTCCACTATTCTTTTTTTTTCCTTTTCAAAATACCATTATACTACACTTCTTAATATTGAATTCCATCTCCCACTTCCTACTCCATTCCCACATTTTATTGAGATCACTCTGTAGCAACTCACAATCTTCTACAGTGTTCACTTTTTTCAACAATTTTGCATAGTCAGCAAAGAAGCTCATTTAACTTTCAATTCCTTCATCCATATCATTAATATATATAGCAAACATTATTGGGGCCAGTACTGTTCCTTGTGGAACTCCACTAATCACCTCATCCCCATTGGAATGTTTGTCTCTTATCACCACTCATTTTTCTCTCATGCAAGAAGTCTTCCATCCACTTCAGCAGTTTGCCCAGTATTCCTCCTGCAGTTTCTAATTTCTTTAGCAACTTCTTATGTGGCACCTTATCAAAAGCTTTTTTCAAGTCTAGAAATGCATAATCAGCCCATCCATATCTTTCTTGTATTACGCATGATCGTCCTTGTCTAAATCCAAATTGCCTTGGATTTAGTATGTTGTTTTTTCCAAATTCCTTACCCATCTAATTTTGACAATTCTCTCACAAATTTTAGCTATCGCATTTGTAAGAGAGACCGGTCTATAGTAAGTAAGGTCTTCCTTGTTTCCCCTTTTATATATAGGTACTATATTTGCTTTTTTCCAATCTTCTGGAACTTTTCCTTCTTTCAATGAACTGCTTATTAGACTATGTATTTTGCCTATTAGTTCATTCCTGCATTCTCTCAAAATCCAGTTTGCCATTTCATCTAGTCCATGCGATTTTCTGACATCGAGATTACTCAAGTGATTCATTATTTCATTCCTTGTTATGTTATTTCTATCTCTTTCATAGGGGGGACTTTCTCCTCTCATTCGATATCTCTAGGTTGTATGTTCTCCCTCGTAAACACCGATTTAAAATGCTTATTAATAATTTCTGCCATTTCTATTTCCTCTGTGTATTGAACTCCTCCTTGTCGTAGTTTCTCTAGTTCTTGTTTGTTTTTTCAGTTTGTTGTTTACAAATCTGTAAAATAGTTTTGGTTGATCTTTACATTTTTCTATGACATTTTTTTTTTCTCTTGTCTGCTCTGCACACTTGTACATATTAATTTCTATAATTAGTATATATTTTCCATTTTTCAGGTCTTTTGTCTTTTTCCATTTTATCCAAGCTTTATCCTTTTTGTCTTTTAACTCCCTACATTTTTTGTTGTACCAAACTTTACATATCCTTTTTTTTTGTGTGTGTGTGTGTGTGTGTGTGTGTGTGTGTCTTGGAACATACTTTTCCACTCCTTAATAAATTGTTGTCAAAATGTTCTATTTCTCTTCTGTTGTTTCCTCCATGTGTATCCTTTCCCATTCTGCTTTTTGAAAGAATTCTCTTATTTTATCAAAATTTGTTTTTCCATACATCAATCTTCCCTTTCTATATTGTTCGTTTTTTTCATGTTTTTTTCCTCATTTAGTCCCAGTTCAACCAATATATGGTCACTTTTACTTATTGGTGTCTTATATTCAATCTTGTCCACTATTTCAGGTTCTGATGTGATTATTAGGTCCAGTCTCGATGGTTCTTCCTCATTTCTATACCTAGTATTCTCTTGTATCCATTGTGTCATTGTATGTTCTATAATCATATCAAGTAGTACATTTCCCCATGAGTCGTCTCCACCATTTCACTGTCATCTCTTCTCAGCAGATTAAAGTAACCCATTATAACTTTTCTTCCCCCATTATCTTATTTAGCGTTATCCTTGTGTCTTCTAACATATCTTTGTGTTCTCTCTCTTCCCACGAAGCCGTTTTAGGAGGCACATAATTTACTACAAACTTTCTGCTCTTCCCATCCTTGTCCTCCACTTCCATCATAATCATCTCTACTCTATTCTTTCCATATGTGACATTCCTCACATTTATATCCTTCTTAGTCAGGAACATAACTCCACCCCCTTGTTTTACCTCTCTGTTTCTAATCCAATCATCATATGCACCATGTTCTACACTGTTAGGTGGTAGTGAACCTTTCAATTTTGTCTCTACAATTCCCATTATGTCCGGTTCTTTTACCTTCACGTAATCATTCAGTTCGTTCAATCCTGTTATTAAGCCATCTATGTTTGTGTAAGATACTTTTAGTTTTCTGCTACTTCCATCGTATTTTCTGTTTCCTTTCAGTTTTTCTCTGCTATGAACCATTTCCTCACTTTCATATCCACTACTCTCCAATAGAATTTCTCTTTGTCTGACTCTGTTCTTTTCTCGTTTTTTTCCTTAGTTTCTAGTCTTTTTGTTTTCTCATCCTCTTTTTCCTCTTTATTCATTTTTTTATCCATACCTGTTTATACTGATCACTGTCTGCTAGTTCCCTGTTTTTGCTAAGATATTCTCTGCTGTCGTTTGTGACCTGAATTTAACCTTAATTGGTCTGGTCTTATCTGTATTGTATTTCCCTATTCTATATATTTCTTCAATTTCTTTCACTGTTTTTTGTCCATCCTCTTGAACTACTTCTAATATCTTGTTTGCCTTTTCCTTCTCCTCTTTTACTCTTCTTGTCCTATTTGGATTATGCTTCACTTCCATCCCTAATATAATTATACATTTCTTTTTATCCGCTAAGTCTCTTACTATATTCTTCTTCTCTCTCATCACTTTAATAACTGTGTCCTTAGATTGTTCTTTCATCTGTTGTGTCACTATATCTCTAAATACAATTTTGTTGTTCTGCTATGAACTCTTTATTCTCTTTGTTATTATTCTTTAATTCCTCATTTTCCTCGTTTAAATCTTTTAACTGTCTTTTTAATTCTTCTATTTCTTTAGTAAGGTTTTGATTCTCCTTCTTTAGTTCTTCCAGTTTATCAACTCTCTGTGTAAGTAGTGTTAATTGGTTAAACCTAACCTCCCATGCTTCGTTCATTTTTTTTAGTTTCTCCTCTAGATTTACTAGGTTGTCACCTTCTCCTTCATTAAATCCATAGAGGCAGATATCTTCTCTTTCCATTGAGCTGCTATTATCCATATTCCTGCTTTTGATACCTCTGCTTCCTTGTTCTTCTTCGTCTGTGTGTTCTGCACCTCTTTTGTTTACACCCCCTTCTAACACCCGGGGCCTGTTCATCCCCTTCCTCATTTCCTTTCATTTTCCTCATTAATCCCTCTCTTTCTCTTTTTTCTTCAACTTCCCAGTACACCACGAGCTTCCCCCTTCCCTACTAATACAACAAAGGTACTCCCTCGTTGTTGAGATCGATAAAACTTGAATTTTTCCTGGAGT
>NC_134798.1:21434832-21442332 GCF_046742065.1 Oratosquilla oratoria
CATCCCTCAACTCATCATCCATGCCATCAATTTCTGGCTAGTATATCCCCACATTACGAGGGGCACGCCTTGAATAGAAGGCGAAACAGGACTGTTCACCAGTCGTGGTATGGGTTGCTGAGTTTAGGATGCATTGGCATTGTTGCAGAAGGTTTGGCTATTAGACTGGATAACCTCTACACAGAGAACCCATCACCGACTTCAATTCCCGGTGCATCCTCTCGGTGATAGAATTTCCTTACGAAATGGTAAGGGTGATGTACTGTAGCTTGATGCTATGCCGGCCGCAGAATTTCCTGAAGGTGGTAGAGGAGAATTCACCTCCGTTATCCAGGAGAATGCCTTGTGTAGTGCCAAAATCCCTAACAAACTTCTTAACTTAGGTTTTCAATAGATAGAATTTCACAAACCTAGAATAATGATCAGCTATCTTTAATATGTAACGATAACTGTTACAACCGGTGTTCATGTGAGTCAAATCAACGGAGACACGCTCAAGTGGTTTAATGACAGGTGGGATTTCTTGCCACTGTTGCTGCATACCACGAGTATCTTTATAAAATTTACAGGTTTGACATTTCCTAACAAACTCAACAACATCTGCCTTTAAAGTGGGCCAGTAGTATAGAGATTCTACTTTGGTGATGGTTTTATTCTTACCCAAATCAACTGACTTAATGTGAGCCTGATTTTAAGCTTGTTTTCTTAACTTTTGTGGGACTACTAGACAATATTGAATAGTATCATTGTTTTCCCCTGATGTAATCTAAAATTCCATCCCATAGTGAAAATTTATCCAATGCAGTTTTATGACATTTTTGCCTAGGAATTTTTCCTCCTTCCAAATACTATCTCTCCCCATCTTTCTTCTTCTACATAGGCAGCTCTGATGCTATCTTTATCTAATCCTAACCAATGAGATGTAGGCGTCCTTTCCACTAGGTAAACTGGACGTGACAGATGGTCAGCGACAAAATTATATCTACCCTTCACATATTTGATACCATCATCGAACTCCCTCATTTCCAAAAAATAAAAAATAAATCAAATCATCCTAACTTATTTTTTAAGATATTGCACAAAGGTTGATGATCAGTCTGTATGTAAACTCTTGTTCCTCACGGATATTGACTAAATGTACAAGCAAGAACCACTCCCAAAGCTTTTTTGTCTGTGGCTGAGTACCTTTGTACTTCAGGCTTTAATTCTTTTTTAATTAACTAATTGCTTTATTACTGCCGTCATCCTATTGTTGATTCAGCGTAGCCCCTACTTGGCTGTTACTTGCATCGGTGGTAATGTTGAGGGGTTAAGTTATCTCTGGGTTATATCTGGTTTAGCCAAAACGGAGGCTAATACAAGTTTCTCTTTTAATACCTCAAAGATTTCCTAATATTCATGATCCCAATTGAATTCACTATTTTTCTTGATTAAGTTAATTAAAGGTAGAGCATTTTTTGCAAAATTATCTATATGTCCTCTATGGAAACATTACTTACCTTACCGAAGTGCCATGTCTTCGACGTCGGAGACCATGGAACTCCGTCTTTTCTGATCTTGAGCCAATCTAGTCAGGTCTTGAACTTTCATTCCCCCTCCAACGTCCTGCAGTAAGCTACCCATATATGTCTTTCGCTGTCTAGCATAAGCCCTTTTCCTTTCAATCATTCCTAGTAGGCTGACTTTTTCCAGTTCTCCTGCGTGGATTATATGGCCAAGGAAAAAAGTTGTCTGCTTCTGATGGTTTCTGTAAAAAAAAAAAAAAAAAAAAAAAACACGTGTTTAAAAATCTTCTTACTTCCTTTACTCTATTAAGGAGCTTTCATCTCCACTACTGCTGATACATTTTTGGGGGATCTGGTCTGTATCCCTCCTCACTTATTACTTGTGCTGAAAATTTGACTTCTTTCTTCCTAAAATAACAATTATTAAGGTTGAGCTTAATACCATTATCTGCCAAGCAATGAAAGTGTTTAATCGATCAATGGGAATTTCAATTAGGAGCCCAGAGAATTATATCATCAAGGTTCATTCTTAACCCAGTCTTGTTTAATTAAGGGTGCCAAATTTGTTGTCATATGTCTATAAAACATGGAAGACGAACAATTATTCCGAAGGGTAAACGCCGGAAATGCTGATAAAAAAAAATCCAGAACACATGCTGGTGTAACTTAAGTTTATTGTCTATATTTAAATCCAGGCCCAACGCTGAACTCCTAAATGGAATAGACACCTTATTTATATTTACCTCACGGAACATTACTTCTAGCAAAACTAAGGGCAACACACTTGATCGGATTCAGAGCAAGCCCCAAACACCCAGACACCTGGAAAATAATAATAATGTCATTCTGACAGTTCCTCACTGCTTCTGGCGTATCATCTGATGGACCCACCTTAATGCTGACATACATCTTCAGATCACCTGAAAATATCTTAGTCGTAAACCTTAAAGTACTTTTAACACAACTGATATACAAAAACAGAAATCAAAGGGCCCAACACCGACCCCTGGGGCACACCACTGGTTACTTGCTTAATTGCATTTTCACCTGTGCCACCACTGTAAAACCTCATTGCGAATAATCAGCGTTTTTTATTATCTGACCGTGGCGGTCCTCTATAATGCCGCAAGGCTATGAAAAAGGAAAAAAAATCTCCTTTTGAATCCACTGATTACTTATGCGACTTATACATATTTCTAAATAGATATTTACAACGACAAGACAAGACTTGAATCCTTATTTCTAATTGAATAGCAACACGGATATCTTAACTGGATGGTTTTGGGTAGAGTATGGCTAATCCAAGCAAATACCAAATAATAACAACAATAATGATAATCTTTTGGATTATGTTTTTTTTGGTTATCTTACTTCAAACAAAATTCGCCGGCCGTCATTATTAAAAAAAAAGGGGGGGGGGAACATTGAGTATATGGAAATAATCACAAAGCTAATTAATATTCATATAATCCGTGACGAAACAGATGACAACTTATGGGCATACTGTGTCAACCTCTACAATTATTTCTCTATCGGCATTTTAATTTATCATGCATTCATCCCCTTTGTCGTGTATTTTTAACGCACAACGACTGTATATTGAGACGTGGACCCTGTCGGAGCGTAGGGTCTGTATTCAAGTGTATATATATATATATAGATATGTATACACCACATTAACCACATCACCACATTCCCATACACCATGCAGGCAGTGTCACAGTCACCCAGACATGGTGGCGCCACACATCCGGTCCGAGCCCCAGAGCGGCACTAGCCGAATCAGCAATTTAGCTCAGCGCACGGAAGCGGACTGACACACAGACACACAAACGCACGCCATAGATGCAGTCAATCGCCAACCCGGATTAACACACGGGAACACAATACTGTTCAACCCTTTCCCCCTGGATATATTATGTATGTAGTATATTATGTTTGTAGTAATTATGAACCAAGAACAAACTTGTAAAGGGCCAAACAGCCTTACTATAAATCTTGACAAGGTGACTGCGAGCACCTCAAAATTCAGCAGATTCAGCATTTCCGGAAACAAAACCGGACTGCACGACTCAAGGAGCAGTCGGTGTGTGTCGTGCCCTAGATCAATTGTGTACAGTGCGTAACGTGCCCTAGTGACTAAATGTGTACAGTGTTTAACCAGATTGCCTCAATTTTTAATAAATAAGAAGAAAACTCCCATTTTGAAGTTTATCTCGCCCGCATTAAGTCCTCCCTATGTAACCCCCAACCCAAGAAGGTTACACATATATATATATATATATACATATATCTATATACATACATATACATATATCTATATACATATACTGTATACATTATATATATGTATATATATACATATATATATATATATATATGTATGTATATATATACATATATATATATGTATATATATATTATAGTTTATATATATATATATATATATATTTTTTTTTTTTTTTTTTTTTTTTTTTTTTTGCTGGTAACCACTAAGGAAATCGGAAGAAAACAGTAATTCCCAAGCGCTTTCGTGTAATTCACATCTTCAGGGGAATACAGAAAAAGTTGTGTTACAAAGAGGTTTAAAAGTAACAAGATTATACACTAGGAAAGGAACAGACATAGTATGAAATGTCACAAGATTAAACACTAGGAAAGGAACTGGCATAGTACAAGATGACACGAAATATTACACTAGGAAAGGAACTGGTAAAGCACAAAAAGTCACATATGAAAATAAGAATAAGTCTTCGTACACAAAGTCATCAATGAAAAAGAAATCTAGAGAACAGCACAATTCACCAAATTTATTTTGGTCACATACAACCTGATTACAAATCTTGTTAATGATGAATTTATCTAATTTATAAATGCCATTACTGATATTAAGAGTAGAACCTTCAGAATTTTTTATAATACTGGTTAAACATATATATATATATATATATATATATATATATATTATAGTTTATATATATATATATGTATATATATATATAAATAAATATATATATATATAAACATATATATATATATATATATGTATATATATATATCACTCTTGGCTATTAAAGGTATGTCACTATACAGATATATTTCCAATGAGGGTGGTATTTCAAGATAAGGAGACTAAGAGAAGAGAGAGTAATGACCTGTCGGAGCGTAGGATTTGTCTTAAAAGTGACACCTTCAAGCGATTTTTCAATGTCCGCGAACCCTAACATTCTCTGATTATGAATTCGTCACCGTGATTTCTTATTTATATGTTTTTTCCAGGTCTGGGTAATAAGAATTTATAATCTAGGTCGGACATTTAGTGTGTGTGGGGGGGGGGGGCTCCGAAATATATGATCCTGAGCATCGTGAGACATGCGGAATTTTTGGACAAAGACTAATAAATTGAAGTTACGGCACATCGTCTCAGAACTATTTTTAGATGTAAAAGGGCATAGAGGAACGGGAGGATAACAGGGGGAAATGGGGGGTAGTACGAGCGACGAAGGGATTGGGAGACGGGTCACGAATGAAAATAGAAGGGGGGTATCCTCACATTTGTGTGGTTGGATGCGTTTTTTAGGAGTTGCCTGTATGTGTTGAAAAAAGTAGGCATTACACTGTAGTGTTCTGGTATGGACAGCCAAGGAAGAAATCACACTCCTGACTACCCAGTAATCTTATCTATTTTAACCACTGAATAAGATGAGTATATGGCGAGCCTCAAATCTGGAGCTCGAGGTCCTCCATCGATGCTAGGAGAGAGGTCTTGGAGCTGAAGGTGAGTTGTTTCTGCAACGGTCGGTCAGGCTGTTCTGATCTCGGTTAGCAAGAGGTCGTCCTTATAAACCCCATGGCGGGATCACGGACGGGTCCCGTTGGAACGTCTAGCCTTCTGATTGGCCGCCTTCCCTTTGGCTGTGGTCTGCGTGAACGAGCTATGAGCCTTGACGAGTGGATACGCCTCCACTCGCATTGGTGACGTCATCAGTCTGGGTTGGACTGGGCAGAGAAGCAGACATCACCGGTGTGGCCGGCGTCGGCTGTCGAGACAACGTCACCTCCACCCCACCCTCATTTTGGAAGCAAGCAGTGTAAAAGATAAGGAGTCGCACGAGCGGAGCGGAAGTAACGGGCAGGCCTTCTGACCAGATGGCCGGAGCGGGTGGTTGTCCCGTCGAGCGAGATCTCTGGAGAGGATGGGCTGGATAATGGAGAAGAAGGCGGCGGCCGGCTGTAAGCGTGGTCGTGATTTTCACGAGAGGGTCCTGGCTGGGCATGGAGATGTGGAGATAGACGGGTAGGTGAGTGGGGGTAAAGGTAAAGTCGAAATTGAGTCCGGGGGGAAAGTAAAGTGTTGAGGGTTGGGGGGAACAATTGTGGTGGGAGGAAGAAGTGGGCTGACTTGATGCGGACTAGTGACAGGGATGTGTTGTAAGAGGGAGAGCAAGTGAGAAGAAGGGTTGGAATGGAGAGGAGGGAGGCGAGCTGGTTTGATCCTTTCGATGGAAATGCGGTCTGGCTTAGAACCTCAGTCAATGAGGAAGTGCTTCGCTGACCTATTAATAACTTTGTAGGGTCCACCATACGGTCGTTGGAGAGGGTTTTGTCTGGAATCCCACCTGACGAAGACCTGATCCACTGAGTCAAGGCCAGGGGAACATTCACTGGTTTTATGTGTGTCGTCCATGGTGGCGGGGGACGGGTGTTGGCAAAGGTCTCCCTGAGTAGTTGAAGGGGGCATGTCAGTCGGGGTCGCCGACAGCAGGGGTGGCTATCTCCCCAGAAAGGCAAAGGTTCTCTGCATACACTAACTGGGATGGTAGAGGAGTACCAGAAGAGGGGCATCGGTCCAACCATATGAGGGCTGCTGTGCTTTTAGTGACTATTTCAACTGGCGATGAAACCTTCCCACGATTCCATTAGCTTGTGGGTGGTACGCAGTGGTTTGGTTGCAGTTGGTGCCAAAGAACTTGAGGAGTCTGGACCAGAGGTCAAATTCAAACTGGGCGCCCCTGTCGGTGATGATGGTGTGAAGGGCGCCGAATCTGGATACCCAACCTGAGAGGGAGGCACGGGCGGTTGTCTCAGCAGAGATATCAGGTAGAAGAATCGCTTCTGGCCACCTGGTGTACTTGTCGATGCAAGTGAGCAGGTAACGCATGCCACGAGAGGGAGGTAGGGGGCCCACAGTATCCACATGGGCCAATTGAAAGTGTTTTGTGGGTGCTGGGAAGCGATGGAATGGAGCATGGACGTGGGGCGTCACCTTTGATGACTGGTAGGTAAGGCAGATACGGGTCCATTCTCTGACGTCTTTGTTAATTCCAGACCAGACGACTCGATCCGTGAGGAGACGTTGTGTTGCCCGAATTCCAGGAAGACTGTGGTCGTGGAACGCCGAGAACGCATCCTTACGATGACAGGCCGGGATGTATCGTCGGGGTTTGCCTGTAGAGATGTCACACCACACTGGTGTGGGAGTATTGGGGAGTTGTCGGAGCTGCAGGGAAGATGTGATATTCAGGTGGAGGTGATGGAGTTCTCCGTCGTTTGTCTGGAAGGCTGCGATGAGTGCAGAGTCGATGGGTCGGTGCTCAGGGATGACACTACAGTAATCCTGGACAAGACATCAGCAACATGGTTATCTTCTCCCTTGATGTATTTGATGTGTCAAATTGGGACAAGAATGAGTTGCCGAGAGACTCTCGGTGAGTGGTGGTCAGATACCCTATCCAGTGTGTTGGTGAGAGACATATGGTCGGTGAGGATGGTGAAAGGACGTCCTTCTAGAAGGTAGAGGAAGCGCTTGACGGCCGAAACAATGACCAGAAGCTCTCTATCAAAGGCACTGTAGCGCATTTGGGAAGTGTCCAGCCGTTTGGAGAAAAATGCGATCGGCTGGAGCTGTCCGTTGACCCTCTGTTTGAATACAGCACCTATGGCTGTAGAGGAGGCGTCAGTAGTAAGGAATGTAAGAGCATTAGCCACTGGGTAG
>NC_134798.1:21447332-21452332 GCF_046742065.1 Oratosquilla oratoria
TACATCCATCATAAAAGCCTCCCTTTCCTCAACACTCTTCTCACCACCAGTTTCACCTTCATCCACATTTACCTTGAAGAAACCTCCTTCCACTCCACCACACGTTTACCTATCTCTTCACTTACTAGTATAGCCACCCCTTGTCTCCCTTGTCCTCTCTTCACTCCTGAGAACCTCCCAACTACACTCCTAAATTCACACTCGCCCCTCCCTCTCAACTTAGTTTCACTCAATGCCAACACACCTATCGTTCTTCTCACAAACATACTGCCTATCTCTTCCCTTTTACTCTCATCTGTACCATATCCACGCACATTAAAAGACCCAAACCTTTGGGTACTGTTTGGAAAACATCCCTTTTTTCGCCTTGTACGACTGAAGTGGTGGCAGTATTCTTTTCCCCCACCACAGGGTTAAGCGAAAAAAAAAATTAATATTCAGAGAAATGGTACAGTACAGTAACAAGTGGTTGGGGGACAGCATAACGGAGGGACAGTCGCAGTATAATAAAGTATCATAATTTCTCTATGAACAGATTTCCTCTATCACAGACAAAATTATGTGTGGTTCCGGTCCGTAGGGGCGTCCCATATAGACCCTAAAGTATCAGCTGCATGATACCCACAATAACATGCAGACAATACCCAAGACGGGAAACGATAATGATGATGATAATGATAATAATAATAATAATAATAATAATAATAATAATAATAATAATAATAATAATAATAATAATAATAATAATAATAATAATAATAATAATAATAACAATAATAATAACAATAATAATAATAATAATAATAATAATAATAATAATAATAATAATAATAATAATAATAATAATAATAATAATAATAATAATAATAATAATAATAATAATAATAATAATAATAATAATAATAATAATAATAATAATAATAATAATAACAACAACAACAACAACAACAACAATAATAATAATAATAATAATAATAATAATAATAATAATAATAATAATAATAATAATAATAATAATAATAATAATAATAATAATAATAACAATAATGATAATGATAATAATAATAATAATAATAATAATAATAATAATAATAATAATAATAACAATAATATTTATAATAATAATAATAATAATAATAATAATAATAATAATAATAATAATAATGATGATGATGATGATGATGATGATGATGATGGTGATGATGATAATAATAATAATAATAATAATAATAATAATAATAATAATAATAATAATAATAATAATAATAATAATAATAATAATAATAATAATAATAATAATAATAACAATAATAATAATAATAACAATAATAATAATAATAACAATAATAATAATAATAATAATAATAATAATAATAATAATAATAATGATAATAATAATAATAATAATAATAATAATAATAATAATAATAATAACAATAATAATAATAATAACAATAATAATAATAATAATAATAATAATAATAATAATAATAATAATAATAATAATAATAATAATAATAATAATAATAATAATAATAATAATAATAATAATAATAATAATAATAATAATAATAATAATAATAATAATGATAATAATAATAATAACAATAATAATAATAATGATAGTAATAATAATAATAATAACAACAAAAACAACAATAACAATAAGAAGAAGAAGAAGAAGAAAAAGAAGAAGAGGAAGAAGAAGAAGAATACGGGAACATTTTGTAGATGAACTGGGTAGGACAGACTGGTCACCAGTACTAAATTGTACTGATGTTTATGAGGCCTGGTCTAATTTTAAGTACACATTTCTTACTATTATTGACAGAGTAGCGCCTCTCAAAGAGATACGAATAAAACAGAGGACGGAACCATGGATGACAAACGAAGTACTGGGTTTGATTAAAAATTGAGACAGATTTATTGCAACATTTAGGAAAAGCATAAAACAGGAGGACTATAGTGGCTATCTATACTGTAGGAATCAGGTGAAATATTGGAAGGAAAAAGCCAAAGCTGATTATTGTACTAATATGGTGAACCAGAACACGATCCAAAGAAGCTTTGGCAAACTCTGAAGACCATAGAAGTTCACACCAAGCCTAGTAACAAAGCAGACAGGATATGACTCGTGATAAACGACGAGCTTAATTCTGATAACACCATATCTAACCACTTCAACTCCTTTTTCACATCCATAGTCACTAAACTAGTACAATCAGTCAGATACCTACTTCAGGGAACGTAATCTATTATACGCCATGCAATCTGGTTTTAGATCGAATTACTCAACAGACACTAGCTTAATATACCTTTACGACCTGATAAAATAGGAATGCGACAGAGGTAACTACACAGGTTTAATTTTGTTGGATCTACAAAAGGCATTTGACACAGTGGACCATGATATTTTATTTAAGAAATTCATGCATTAGGAGTGGCAAATATTGGCTGGTTCAAGTCCCACCTCACAGGTGGCAAACAACTTGTACAGGTAAATGGGGCCTGCTCAGGTGACAGAGATAACTTGTGGTGTACCACAAGGTTCAGTTCTAGGACCACAAAATAAAATAATTAGATTCATGCTAAAATTACCTCAACGTAGTCATATTGGTATAGAAGAATTTAGCAAAGTAGGAATATTACCTGTAAAATATCGTGTCCAGCAACTGAAACTAAATCATGTTTATAATGTCGTTCATAATTCTGATCCTTCATATGTGAGCTGTAATTTTACGTTATCTGCTGAGAACCGAACCCTGAACAGTCAAGGTTTTTTTTTTTATTGTAACTCATCCAGGTTCCTTCACCAAAAACAGCTTTCACTTCACAAGTGTTCAACTATGGAACTCACTACCTGTGTCCATTAAGCAGTCAAATAGCAATGTTACTTTCAAGAAAAAAGTCAAGGACTACTATATGTCTCAGCTATGGACCGAGAACAGCCTTGATTTTATGTACTACTAGCCTAGTGAGGGGTACCAGACTCCATGAGTAATACCATCCAAATCTGCGTTCACTCATAACTGTTCTGACCTCCCCTTTTGTCCTTCAGAGGTTTAGCTTAGTATAACAATGTTTGATGTTCAAAACTGGTTTCCACCTTTGTTTTGCTTGTCATAGTATGGTATATGTCTCAGGTATGGTCCGAGAACAGTTATGATCTGATCATAATACAAGCCTGGTGAATCAGGGCACCAGGCAACAAGGTAATTGGACCTTTCCCTCGATCTCCTTGTTGTTTTACTCATACGAGTACTGGTCCCCTGTACCCTACTTCTGGTGCTTCAGGTTATAATGTACTACTTCCTAGTGCTCATACTAATGTGTAATTGCCCACTCCGTCCTGAGGTACAGGTGAAATTTGGAATTAATTAATAGGTGACCCTAGCTGCAATGTAGCATTCACCATAATAGTGTAACAAACCTCCCCAGAGACTGGAGGTCGTCACTCGATTGAGAATCCGCAGGTTCGGCGCATCCTGACAGACGCGACGGTTTTTTTTTTTTTTCCGAGCTTCGCCCGGCTGCCCGTCACCTCGTCCTTGCTGAGTTCCCAAGGCGACGAAAACGCCAAATTCATTTACATCTTCTATTCACACATACTCGCTACAAAAAGAATACTGGGCTGTAGGAGACACCTCGGGTCGCTTGCCAACCCTCGAAAGGCTACTTGAAGCCTCGCTACAGCTTATAAACACGATATTGATACGAGCGGAAACCACGACGTCTTCTACTGTCAGCTGCTGCTGCTCGTCTCCGCCGTCATTGCTGGGTAGCGTGGTTATATAGCACGCCTCGACCAATTACAGTCGCTGCTCGAGGTCACGTGACTCCAGGTGGCGTCCGCCCTTGGCGCCACGAGTACCACGATGTCGTCACATGATGCGATAGGGGCCGCGTTCGTAACAATATGTTGGCATTGTTGATGGCGTGCTACCTTCTATCCCGTGGTACTTGATATTTACTCCTACCCTGGGATGGACTCTCCCTTTATTGTCCTATACTTGCTGATACAGCTGTAGAATAATGTAGTATATCATTAATGGTACTACACTGATATGGTACTCATTCATACTGTTTTGGTACCTTTTAGCTTTATTTTGTTGTTCCTGATGCATAATGCAATGTTCCTTATTGTGATGGTGCTCAATTTTTTGTCTCAATATCCTACGAACATTTTAGTAGTATTAGCAAATCTATAATAATGTTTATGTGTCATATATGTACTGATTGGTATTTCTCATGACTATCTCTGGTTCCCTTAACCCCTACGTATATTGTCTGTGTAACTTAGATTAGAAAACCAGTCTATTGAGGATCACAATGGAAATAAGCTTACGTTTTTTTTTTTTTTTTTTTTTTTTTATCCTCGGCATTTGTAATTGTTATTTCGAACTCTGTGTTCTTTTCATTATCTGCACTTCATATATTCAATGCCAAATAAATTTTTATTATTAATTATTATTATCATTATTATTATTATTATTATTATTATTATTATTATTATTATTATTATTATTATTATTATTATTATTATTATTATTATCATTATTATTATTATTATTATTATTATTATTATTATTATTGTTGTTGTTATTATTATTATCATTAGTATTATTATTAGTATTATTATTATTATTATTATTATTATTATTATTATTATTATTATTATTATTATTATCATTATTATTATTATTATTATCATTACTATTATTATTATTGTTATTATTATTGGCGAGGTTGCGTAGATCAGATTTTTGTGGTAAGACAGATATGTGAGAAAGCTATAGGAAAAAGTAAGGATGTTTTTTGGGCTTTTATGGATCTGGAAAAGGCTTATGATAGGGTAGACAAGAAGGCACTGTGGGAGGTATTGCAGATATACGGGATAGGAGGAAAGCTTCTAGGAGCTGTCAAGAGTTTTTACGAGAGTAGTAGAGCATGTGTCAGGATTAGAAATGGAGAGAGTAAGTGGTTCGAGGTAAAGGTGGGAC
>NC_134798.1:21457332-21577332 GCF_046742065.1 Oratosquilla oratoria
AATTCTTGTTGCATATGAAAGACCATTTTATTAGAAACAAAATACTTATTAAATTTTTTAAATAGCTTGAAAAATAAGGGAGATACTTTTTTTTTTTTTTTCTATTCCAATTTTTTGGCTAGACTTTACCATAACAAAGTGTTAGAATTAAGGAATAAGGGTGGTAATTTGTAAAGATTTTGGTAAAGAAATACACATAAACTCTAAACCACTGGTCCAATTTTATTGAAATTTGGGAAACTTGGGTTTTATAGGTCAACAAATCACCTGAGTATGTCAAAAACAATGTGGAACATCTCCATCATACCAAAATTGCCTTTTCATGGTAACCATCAAGTTGTCAATTTAGAGATGATCATCAGTAAAATCCAAACCGTTGCCCCAATTGACGTGCAACTTGGCATGTGAAGGTTTTATGGGTCAACAAATCACCTGAGCATGTCAAAAACAAAGCAGGACCTTCCTTTTCTACTATTCTTTTCTACTATTCAACCTTTCATGTTGCCATGGTAACTATTGTCAGTTTAGAGATAATCATCCATAAAATGCAAACCCCTAGCCCAATTGACCTTCCTTTTATACAATTCTTACTAACACCTTTCATGTTGCTATGGCAGCTAGTGTCAATTTAGAGATAATCATCCATAAATTCCAAACTGCTGCCCCAATTGATATGCATCTTGACATGTGAAGGTTTTATTGGTCAACAAATCACCTGAGCATGTCAAAAACAATGCAGGACCTTCCTTTTATACCATTCTTACACCTATCATGTTGCCATGGCAACTATTGTCAATTTAGAGATAGTCATCAATAAAATCCAAGCCCCTGGCCCAATTGACATGCAACTTGGCATGTGAAGGTTTTATGGGTCAACAAATCTGAGCATATCAAAAACAATGCAGGACCTTCCTTTTATACTGTTCTTACACCTTTCATGTTGCCATGGCAACTATTGTCAATTTAGAGATCATACATAAAATCCAAACCCCTGGCCCAATTGACATGCAACTTGGCATGTGAAGGTTTTATGGGTCAACAAATCACCTAAGCATGTCAAAAACAATGCAGGACCTTCCTTTTATACTATTCTTACTAACACCTTTCATGTTGCCATGGCAACTATTCTGGATTTAGAGATAATCATCCATAAAATCCAAACCCCTGGCCCAATTGACGTACAACTTGGCATGTGAAGGTTTTATGAGTCAACAAATCACCTGAGCATCTCAAAAACAATCTAGAACCTTCCTTTTATACTATTTTACTAACACCTATCATGTAACATGTTCCATCAGTGTAATGTATGTGCAATGTAATGTATGTGCAGCTAAAAGAACTCTACTATCACATCAAAATGTGCATACATAGATGTCTTAGCCCTTACCCTTACATTGTCTCTCAGTACACTAACCAGTCAGTACTGCAGCTATCCTAAAACCTAACTTAAATTTACGTTGAAATCAGTGAATTATTTTTCACACCAATTTACTGAAATAGAAAAATTAATAAAGTCTCTTTACTTTCAAAGGAGTTATTTTGTTTAATCATGTTATCTATAATCATGACAATCTGAATAAACAGCCTTATTTCAACAGCTCATGTCTATTATCATCATTGAATCTAGAAAATTTAAGTCTATTCTCTAGACCTCTGCTAGTCTTGAGACTTCTCATGGTCATGGACATAGTCCATGACATGGAATACTGACCATATTATTAATAGTTATTTAATATACTTGCTATCATAGCCATAGCCGGTTATGTAATAGGCATAGCATAGCCTGTCCAACATCTTAAAATGCATGCCATAACAATGTAAGTATTATTTGTGAACAATACCCTCTACGACTACTATGCATAGTATCTCTGACATGTCATGTGTTACCAAACATAACTAAGTATGGGAGAACATGTCTACATGTTCTGCGTTCAGGCACAGCTGTCTCATTACCGATCTTAAAATTGCTCATTTCCGGGAGAAAATAGGCTAAAAAATACAAATATTACATAAAAATATTCATATATAAGTGCCTTATCTTTACATTATTATTTGAAAATCTAATTTGCAATGGCTGATAGCCAAATTTGCATTTAAATAAGTGAATTTTTTGTTTTGTTTTTGAAGAATTGGGTATACACTTGCAGAACAGCAAGGAAATTTGATAATCCTGTGCATGCACTGAATGCTACAAGTATTCAATCTGATGAATACCCATTTGAAAGGGCCACAAAAGATGGTGGTGTAAACATTACATCCTCGATGGTGGTGCCGCCCGCGGATTCATGCGTACCTACAATAACATTTTAGATTTTATATAGATCACTGTGACCCCCACAAGGACACTACAAAAGAAGAACCACAGGAATAACAAATACAAAAATTGGTTTGAGAGTTTAAATTTCCACAAAACATACTGGAAGGAGCTTAATTATGTAGTGTCATTTATTGACAGGAAAAATCTTGACAATGAAGATCCAGCTTTAAGCTTTGCAAATTTCTTGAACACAGTGTCCAACTCATGTGAACAATTTGCTCCCAAAAAGCAAAACAGTAACAAAAAAACAAATAGTTATACAAGAAGACTGATCCTGATGCAAAAAAGGCAGGAGCTGACCAAGAAACTTCCAGAACTCCTTGGTACTACGAAAGATAAAGTCTTGAAGCAGTTAAAATCTATCAAAGAAGAAATTGTCAGCTCTCACCAGAAGGAGGCCGTACATGTAGAATAAAATGCAGTCAACAAAATAAAAATAAACCCAGGATACTTCCACAGATATGCAAAACAGTTCACACAAACCAAACCCATAATTGGCACACTGATTGATGACAATGGGACAGAATCCTCAGACCCAGAGGAAATTGCTGAATTAAACAAGCAGTACAATAATATATTTTCTGTGCCCAAGCAGAATAAAATAATTGACACCTATTCTTTGTTCTTCAGAAAGTATCCTGATTTGAGCTCAAATGGCCTAAGTAACATCAAAGCGTCAGAAGAATGTATGAAAAATCTAATATGCTTACTGTCTGGAACTTCTGCTCTTGGCCCAGATGGTGTACCTGCACTACTCTTCAAAAACTGTAAGTTGCCATTGCTGATGGAGGGATCTTTGAAACAGATCTAGCTACATGCCTTGTTAAAAACTACAGCTATTATCCCAGTTCATTAAAGAGAGAAAAAAACACCATCAAACTACCAACCATTGTCCCTGACCTCCCACATGGGGAAGTTTTTTGAAAGGATTATTAAGGCTGCTACTGTACAATATCTTGAGGAGTCCAATCTAATGAACAAAACTTAACATGGCTTTCAAGCTGTCGATCATGCCTGTCAGCCTTGCTTGACAGCTATGACACAATATTGAACAACAATATTTCATGTTTTGATGAAGTAACAGATGCCATTTAACTCTATTTCAGCAAAGCCTTTGACAAAGTGGACCATGGGGTATTACTGCACAAACTCTGTGACCCAAAATTTTCAAGGAGAATTGGATGCATAGGTCACTGAATTTCTAATACATAGAAATCAATTTTTACATCTACAGGAGCAAGAGAGTGCAGTAAGCAATGTGATCAGCTCGGTCCCACAAGGAACAGTCCTAGGATCATTATTAATCCCTATTCTCATGCTGGACATAAACTATGAAATCAGTAGTAATGTAATTAGCTTTGCTGATGACACTAGGCTATTTAGAACTATCAGTTCAGTCAGAGACCAGTTGACTTTACAGGGAGTATATAATTGGGCTGAGGTTAACATGCAATTCAATGGTAGTACAATCCAATGCATCAACTTCAGATGCAAGGAGACCAGTTACAGGAACTACCATGACCCCATCCAAAAGCCTATTAATAAGGTAGAGCATGTACAAGATGTCGGCACAGTTTTATTAAGTAATTGTGATTTCAAGGAGCACATCACAGTCCTAGTGAATTTTTTTTTATCAACTTTCTGGCTGAATACTAAGAATATTTAAAACCTGGGATAAGCTCACAATGTTAATGCTCTGGAAATCCTTCATACTGCCAAGGTTAGACTACTGTTCCCAACTATGGAGTCCAACCAGTGCAAATGAAATAAATCTGTTAAGAGTAAATCCAGAGATAATTCACAAAAAATATAGAAAATTTAAAAGATCACAGTTACTCAGAAAGGCTAAAGTCCCTGAATCTCTACTCTTTGGAGAGATGTGATAGGTGCACCATAATATACTTATGGAAAATAATGGAGGAAAAAGTGCCAAATCTGACAAACCCCGTAATATCACAGGTGTCTGAATGCATAGGCAGAAGCTGCATTATCAGCACTGTTCAATGTGGCAGAGCTGGATCACTACAGTATAACAGCTTCAGATGGAGAGCTGCCAGACTCCTCAACTGCACCCCAAGAGAGGTCCAAGGTAAAATGGGTTGTTCAGTGGACCCTTTCAAACACCAGCTGGATAAATTACAAGCCAAACTGGAAGACATTCCCAGACATCCAGGCAAGGCTAATCTCCCTAGTGAGGGCTGAGGAAAACTGGAGATGAACACTGTGTTGGCCTGATGAGTTGATAAACCCTCCTAACCAGATCAAGTAAATCAAGTAAGGCCCCCAGAAAAACGTGCAGCCTATACTTCACCACAGTGGCTTAATCCTGCTTGGTAAGGTTATATGTATGGTGAGAAGTGCATTTGAAGTGTTTTTTGGTATGTTGGAATGGCTGTGGTTATGAATGAAATCTGAAATCATTGTAATGAGCTTGATTGTACTGATTAGAAGTTAGCATATATATATGCAACACAGATATACTGTACCTCTGATGTCCTTAATTGTCATTGGCTTGTTTTAGGCACCTACAACAACAACAACAACAACAAAATTGTACCACGTCTTTGCTCTGTTTAGTTGTAAAACTGACATAAATTTTTATTTCCTCGCTGTGTAATGTGATTCAATAAATAGTAACTATATTATTTTTGGATGTAGGTGGCAATATTAACTTACCAGTATACCTTCCCATTATAATTTTGTGAGACTGATTGCACCTATAGGTCCTTATGTACATACAGAAAGTCTTGTCTCGGTATTAATGTTCCATTTTATTGTTTGATTTTAAATTTTCATTTTTATTTTTTAACTCATTTACTGAGTCAAGTTTAGGCCTACTACTACATACATACATACACCAAGGCTTTTTCCCCCTTACAAGGGGGGTAGCCAAAAAGAAAAAGGCATAAAATCATTCCCACCCATTCCATCCCTGAATACACTCCACACCCCTCCACCCTCCCTCTTATCTTAGCACCTCCTGGATGACAGGTCATCCCTGCACCTGGTCCACTGCCCTGGGTCAGAAGCAGTGTCGCAAGACACAGCACATCCACAGCAAGGCCGCTTCATTAAATCGGCGACCCCCCCTCTCCGTCCCCCCATTGCATAAAATGAGAGGACGGGGAGAAATCCCTTCGGGCTGCGTCAAATTTTGCTCACACATACTACCTCACCCCCCATCCACCCGCCCATTCCACCTCATGCAATCACAACATCATCCATATACAACCATTCTCCATTCACCCGTCTTCTGTCCTCTCCCGTCCTTCCTCAACAGACATTCCCCTCTTCCCCAAAGCCCCCTTCACCCCATCCATCCACCTCATCCTAGGACGTCCCCTCACATTCACTCCCTCCACATCTGCCTTCCACGCCTCTTTTACTAGTCTTTCTTCACTCATTCTTTCCATGTGTCCAAACCATCCTAATATACTTTCATCAACCCTATCTCCCAGCTCCTTTTCTACCCCTGTTCTCCTCCTCACCTCCTCATTTCTCACTCTATCTAGCCTAGTAACCCCCATCATACTTCTCAGACACCTCATCTCAAACACATTCAAACTCCTTCTCTCTTCTTCTCTTATGTTCCATGTTTCTGCCCCATACAGTGCTGTTGGCACAATCACTCCTTCATACAGTCTCCTCTTAGCATCCATTCCCAAATGTCTATTCCTCATTACACTCTTTAATCCACCAAGGCATTTACTCGCTTCTCTCAATCTACATTCTACCTCCACTTTCACTCCACCTAGGCCTACTACTGAATTTTGTAATTCATTCCAGAGTCGGCCATTCTGAGAAAAAATAAACTTCCTAGCATTTTAGTGCTTGATTTTTTAAGAATCATGTTCATGTCCTCTTAGTCTATTGATGTTTTCTTGGAAAAATATTGTAGTATCTACATTTTCTAAACCTTTAATGTTTTTAAAAGTCTGTTTGATCTCTTATCTTTCTTCTGATGTTGTAAAGTTTAGTTTTTATAATCTATCTTTGTAGGATAAGTTTTTCAATTCTGAAACAATTTTAGTGGCTCTTCTTTGTACATTTTCCAATGCATCAATATCCTTTATCAGAAAAGTTGACCAAACTTGCATGACATATTCCAAATTTGGTCCTATGTACATTTTTTACAATATTTGAAATTAATCAATACACATATATTTGAATGTGCATCCCACCATCTGATTAGCTTTTTGTACTATTTCTATGATATAATTTGAAAACTTTAAGCCTGCTGATATTGATATCCCAAAATCTCTCTTTTAACTCACTTTGAGTCTGTAATCAGTTCATGAACTGTTAATACCAAAACACAACTGTACATTTATCAATATTGAAGTGAAGTTTCCATGTTTTAGACCATACACTTAATTGTACTATAGTCCTCTTACGGGAGTGGGTAGACAAGGATGCCGATGTTGGCATCCTGATTATATTCATAATGTAGTTGTAGCTGAGTGACATCCATATTCTGTGAATGGGCTTGAAAGCATTTTCTGTGGTTATCACAATTCAGGGTGAAAGAAAACAAATATTGTGATGCATCATTGAATCATCATACATAAGGCAGCCTACAGTGAATGCAAGTATTCAACTCACATTGAAGATGTTAATGGCTAAATGTAATGAATGTTATTAAGCAACTTGATTCACCATTATTATAAGCAAGACATATGCACCTACTGGTGCTTAATTGCTTACTTCACCAGCTTATCTCCAAGTTACTTGTGGCTACCTGCTTATATTACTTGATTTGATATGTTATAATTTTTCAGAAAATCGTTGACTGTGGTCAAGTAAACTATATTTTCTGGCAGTAAATTCCAGCAGTCCACTACCTTTTGGGTAAAGAATTTTTTCTGATATTAGTACTTAAGTATGTGAATTTCTTGAAAAATCTTCCATGTCTTGTCTATTCATTTGGAATAAGTTTGTGATGTCTGTCTATTCTATTCCATCAATGATTTTATAAATTTCAATTTGATCTCTTCTTTCTTCAAGCATTGTTTGTGCCAGTTTATTCAGCCTCTCTTCATATGGTAATTGTCTGAGTTCAGGCACATGTTTGGTAGCTCTTCTTTGAATTTTTTCAATTTTGTTTATGTCCTTCCTCAAATGTAGAAAGCTGGAACAGAAAGAAATATGCCGGAACAGACCAGATCAGAGACAAATTGGGAATAGATAGTTCGGTTTTCATGCAAGTATACCCTCAGAGTATCAAAATTGTGATTATATTTACCTAGTTGTAATATACGGGATGGGAGCTATGCTCGTGGTGACCCGTCTTTGTATCTCTCCACATCAAGTTTTATCTTAAAACCTTGTATAGTGTTAGCACATACTGTTTTGTTGTCTAATTTGTTCCATGTATTTATCGCTCTGTGTGGGAAACTCTTCCTTTTCAAGTTTTTTCTATAACTATCCTTTTTCAATTTTTTTCCGTGTCCTCTTGTTTTACCGTTTTCCCACACTAATAGGTCGTTCCTGTCTAAAACTTCCATTCCTTTCATTATTCTGTAGATAGTTAGCAAATCTCCTCTTCCTCTTTCTCTTCTTTGTTCCAGAGTTGGTAGGTTCAATTTGGATAGTCTTTGCTCATATGTTAGTTCGGCGAGTGTCGGTGCTAGTTTGGTTGTCGCTCTTTGTAATCTTTCTAGTTTCTTAATATTCTTTTTGGTACTGGGTGTCCAAAGTGATGCTGCGTACTCAAGTTTTGGTCTTATTAGTGTAGTTAGTATTTTCCTTATCATTTCTTCGTCCATATAAGTAAATGCCACTTTGATTGCTCTCAATAAGTTGTAGGTTTCTCTGAACATCTTATTTATATGCTTATCTGGTTTCATGTCCTTTCCAATCATCACTCCAAGATCTTTTTCATAGTTTTTTTCCCAATTCTGTAATCTTTTGATATTCTGTTTCTACTCTTTCCAAATTCCATTATACTGTATTTCTTAATATTGAATTTTACTTCCCACTTTTGAGTCCAATTCCATATTGTGTCCAGATCTTGTTGCAATGAGTTGCAGTCCTTTTCCGTTTTTACCTTCTTAAATAATTTTGCATCATCTGCAAAAAAAATTATATAGCACTCCACGCCTTCATTCATGTCATTAAAGTATACAGCGAATATGATCAGGGCCAGTACTGATCCTTGCGGGACACCGCTTTTTACTTCTTCCCAGTTGGAGAATTTTTCTCTAATTACAACTCTCATTTTCCTCCCAATCAGGAAGTCTTTCATCCATTCCAATAATTTTCCTCTGATGCCACCTTTTGACTCTATCTTATTTATTAGTTTCCTATGAGGTACCTTATCGAATGCCTTTTGCAGGTCCAGAAAAGCACAGTCTGCCCATCCATCTCTTTCTTGTATTATGTCTACTAATCTTGAGTAAAAGCAGATCAGATTTGTTGTACAGGATCTCCCTTGTCTAAATCCAAATTGATTTGGGTTCAGTATAGATTTTTCTTCCAGGTATTTAACCCATCTGTTTTTGATCACTCTTTCACAAATATTTGCTATTGTGCTTGTTAGTGAGACCAGTCTGTAGTTAGATGGATCTTCCTTATCACCTCCCTTATAAATTGGTACAATGTTTGCTTTTTTCCAGTCCAATGGTACTTTTCCTTCTTTAAGTGAGGATTTAATTATACCATATATTTTGTCAGTTAATTCTTCCATGCATTCTTTCAGTATCCAGTTTGCTATTCCGTCTGGACCATGTGATTTTCTGACATCCAGGGTTTTAATTTGATCACTGATTTCTTTTTATGTTACGTTTATTTCTTTCATTGCTGGGGATAATTCTCTCTCTCTAACTTCACTGTTAGGCGAGTTTTCTATTGTGAATACTGATCTGAAGTGGTTGTTCATTATTTCAGCCATTTCCAGTTCTTCTGTAAATTCCTTTTTATCTTGGCGCAGTTTTTCTATTTCTTGTTTGTTTTTCAGTTTTCCGTTTACATATTTGTAAAATAGTTTGGGTTCTTTACATTTGTCTATTATCTTTTTTTCATGATTTCTCTTTTCATCTTTGCGTATTTTTACATATTCGTTTCTTAGTTTGATGTATGTTTGCCATTTGCTTTGTTTCTTATCTATGAGGGTATGAACATGCTGAAAATGGCTCAGTAAGGTGGGAAGGTGGCTAGACCTTATCAGTATATTCAACACAGTCAGTAAACACGAGTTCTCATTTCAAAAATGTCCAAATGATTGTAGTGAAAAACAACATCGCTATTGTGATTGACAACACCTAATGGAAATGAGTGGTACATTTTCAATACTTCTTATTTATGTTGCTAGCAAAGAGTATTTGCATTTTAGAAACCTTTTTATATTATAAAAATGATCTGAAATAGATATTTTGGTTGACTTAGCATTAAAATACACCTCTCACTATGCCACATGTAAAATTTGAAATAGGCTTAGTGTTATGAAAATGTTTTTACCACATTACTGCATATTTGAAATACACATTATACCACTTTTGAAAAATACACATGCAGTTGAAATACATACAGAATTAGACAGTTCTCCTATTTTAAAATACACTTGTCACAAGGTAGCACATTTATTGGTTCTGAATCCATATAAAGTTATATATGCAACAAGTTACAGGATTTTTATTGGTTGAAATGAAACATGAATTTATACAAAGTTATTTAGCATCACTTCTCTATGAAATACATGCAACAAAGTGTTATCCCCCCTTTATTGGTTGAAAATTATGCAGTTACACAGTACTTCTATTTTAAAATATGCATGAAAAAAATTACAACACTTTTATTTGCAAACTTGAAGAAGAATTACAAAGGATTACAAAAGTGGAGCATGCCGACAGGAGATCTTTTGTTCCATATATTTTTTTCGCATCTGACCTAATTGGTCAGATGCAAAAAAGAATATATAATAATGATAAATAGATAAAAAAAATTTTTATAATAATATAAATAATAATACTTACTCCATTGGATCTTGAAGCTCAGGTAGATTATAGTCTGCCAACAGTAATCCTCTCCATGTCCTTCGGTCCTGTGCTGCTTCCATCCAGGTTGCCTTATTTATTCCTCTTTTGTCCATCTCCACATCCACACCATCCATCCATCTCATTTGAGATCTCCCTCTGGGTCTTCTTCCAGGTGTTCTGCCCATCATAACTCGTTTTAGAATTCTATGGTCCTCCATACGCACCACATGCCCAGCCCATCTCAATTTTGTTCTATTTATAACATTTGTTATTTTCTCTTGTTTAGTTATTTCTCTCAGCTCATTATTGTGTCATCCTCTCCACCTATTCTCATTTTCATCAAAAACTGGTCCAGTAATTCGCCTCAATATTGTATTCTCAAACACCGGTAGTCTTTGTTCCATTTGTTTTGTTAAGTTCCATGTCTCACTGGCATATAAAACTATAGGTCATAGAATGGTATTGCAGATTCTTAATTTTGTATTTCTTGATATACTTCTCTTCTTTAATATTGGTATAAGGCTAAAATAACATTATTTGCTAAAGCAATTCTTATATTTATTTCTGTCTTCATCTCGTTTCTATTTGTTACTGTTGTTACAGAAGACAGGGGTGAATGGAGAATGGTTGTATATGGATGATGTTGTGATGCATGAGGTGGAATGGGCGGGGGGATGGGGGGTGAGGTAGTATGTGTGAGCAAAATTTGACGCAGCCCGAAGGGATTTCTCCCCATCTTCTCCTTTTATGCATGGGGGAACGGAGAGGGGGGCTCGCCGATTTAATGAAGCAGCCTTGCTGTGGATGTGCTGTGTCTTGCGACACTGCTTCTGACCCAGGGCAGTGGACAAGGTGCAGGGATGACCCGTCATCCAGGAGGTGCTAAGATAAGAGGGAGGGTGGAGGGGTGTGGAGTGTATTCAGGGATGGAATGGGTGGGAATAATTTTATGCCTTTTTCTTTTTGGCTACCTCCCTTGTAAGGGGGAAAAAGCCTTGGTATATGTACGTATGTATGCACCTAGATATCTGAAACACTCTACCTCTTCTATTCTCTTGTCTTCGAAAACCACATCCTCTACATTCCTCTCCTCTCTGCTCATACACATTAGTTTGGTTTTATCGAAATTTATATGCAGCCCAACCATCTCTGCTGTCTCTCTTAGTGGGGTGATTAGATCTTTCAAATCATCTCTATTCTCGGCAATTAGGTCCACATCATCAGCATATGTTAGATTATTGACCTTAATGTTGTCCAGTTCACATCCTCCCTCACTATCTATTATTGTCCTAGTTATTTTCTCCATCACCAAGTTAAACAGCATACAAGATAATACACATCCTTGCCTCAAGCCATTCTCGATTTTGAAACATTCCAAATATCTTCCATCAACCCTTAATACCAATTGTGTGTTTGTAAGACAGATTTTTATTAAACGTATTATCTTGTATGGTATTCCAAATTCCTTTAGTATGCTCCACATACAGATTGACCTCTCATTAACGGACTAAAAGGGGGGTAACGGGTGTCCGCTGATGTGAATAATCCGTTGATTTGGAGTGGTTTTTGTGTGTGTATTGGGGGGAGATCACCTCTTAAGTTCTATAAAATCAGTATATGTACATACATATTAATGTTTCCCTTTCTGATACTGTTCACGAATCAATAATTCTCTTAGAATGCGCAAATGTTCATAATAAGCTTGAACGTCACCGTTAGCAGAGAGATCAACATAAGTTATGAGCATGTCAATAGCCTGGCGCACCTCCGACATCTTGGGTTTAACCGCCACTACCTCCTCTTCCTCCTCACTGCCACTCGCTCCCTCCTGCTTGTTGCCAGCAAGAACAGCTTCAGCGATCTCCTACATAGTGATTGCACAGCACTAAACAACCACCAAAAACACAGCGAAAACACCGCAAACACAGCTAATAAACGTCCAAACATCCACACTGATCACAATCTTGTTAACTAGTAAACAAAACAAAGTGCATGCCATCAGCCACTCGGCGAACAAACGCCAAACTAACGGACGCATTCACCCTACCCGCATAATTTAGACTGTCGGACCGGACCAGTGGGTTTCTGACTGGACAAGCGGATTGTGTCTGTTGCATCCGATATCCGGTAATGTGGTGTCCGTTAATGAGAGGTCAATCTGTACTCTGTATATACTGTCATACACCTGCTTGAAATCAATAAACAAATGGTATTGTATCTTATTATACTCCCATGCTTTCTCCATTACTTGTTTTAATGTGAAAATATGGTCAATTGTTGACTTTCCACTCATAAATCCACACTGATAATCTCCTATTACACACTCTGCATATACCTTCAATCTGCTATATAGTACTCTAGCAAGGATATTATATCCAGTCTGTAACAGTGTGATGCTCCTGTAATTTATACATTCGTTTTTATTTCCTTTTTTATGTATTGGTATTATCACTTCTTCATTCCATGATGATGGTATTCTTTCCTTTCTCCATATGAGCTGTATTAATTCAGTCAATTTTCTTTCTAAAACTTCTTCACCTAATTTTAAGAGTTCTACTGGGATATTATCTCTTCCTGGAGCTTATTAGTAATTACTATTCAAACCTCTGATGCATTTTCTTATTTCCTCCAGCGATGGTTCCTCCAGGTATTCCTCTGGTCCTTGTATATCTTTACTAATCAAAGGATTTTAAGGTTCAGGTGTATTTAAGAGTTCCCTACAATACTCTTCCCATCATTCCATTACCTCTTTTTCATTAATCAAAATCTCACCATTAAATAAACAAACAGGTAAATAGTAAATAATAATAAATTGACAGATAAATGAAAATCAAGCAAATATTAAACAGACAAATAATAACAAACAAATAAATAATATAAAATAAATGAGTCATTACAGCATCTTGCTTAGATGTTTATCTAAACAAATCTTAAAGCTTCAAACCGCTCTACATTACACTGCCTCTGCAGGAAGTTTATTCCATTCATTAACTACACAGTTGGCAAAGTTATTTTTACCCACTTCCAAATTAAATATATTTCCTGACAGTTTGAGACCATTATATCTTGTTGGATTCTCATTCAATGTAAAAAAAAATTCACTTTTGATGTCAGTCCCCTTTAGAATTTTATTTGACCCATATCAAAAGCGAAAATCCCGATATGATAGGAATAACCGAGACATGGTTAAATGGTACAGAGTTCGAAGCTGAATTTAATATTGCGGGATTTAAATACTTTCATCAGGATAGAAACCACAAGAAAGGTTTGGGTGTTCTATTGTACGTTAAAAACAATGTTCATGCTTGTGTTTTAGAGAAAGTGAAACAGGATGCATATGATAGTTTGTGGGTTGAGTTAACCCAAACAAATGGACAAAAAATGAATATAGGTGTAATATATAGGCCAAAGACATTATCATTAGCAGACAACCAACTGTTATTTCAAGAACTGTCTAGTTTCTGCAACCAGGATTTATTGATAATGGGTGATTTCAATTTTACTGACATTGATTGGATGACCCTTGAACATGGCCATATAGGTAGTCGCTTGATTGATTTTCTTGGTGACAATTACTTAATTCAGCATGTAAAAGAGCCCACAAGATATGGAAACTTACTCGATCTTTTGATCACTAGCCGCGAAAGCATGGTAACTGATGTAGAAGTCGGTGAATCTGTTGCAAATAGCGATCACAACTTAGTTAGATTCAAACTCCTAAACAATTTTAGAATAGATACTTGTATTTCTAAAATACCTGATTTCAGTAAAGCTCAGTTCATAGGACTACGTCAGGAGCTTCAGCTTACAGATTGGGAGGCAAAATTAAACGAAAGACCTGTAGATCAGATGTGGAAAATATTTCAAAATACGCTCACTAAGATGATTCAAACTTACATTCCTTTTAAGGACAGACGTCCCCCAAATCAGGCTCGCCCAAAGTGGCTCGACAAAGAAACTGAAAAAAGTATTGCTAAAAAGAGACAGGCTTATAAGAAATATAAGTGCTCGGGTGCATCTAATGACTATGAAAGTTATGTATCAATACAGAGAGATTTAAAAAAGACAATAAGAAAAAGAAAACGACAATACGAAATGAAAATCACTGATAAATCCAAAGAGAATCCCAAAGAATTCTATAGTTACATTAGAGATAAAAAGGTTGTTAGGAATCACATTGGTCCACTATTATCTGCTGACGGTCAACTTGAATATTCAAATGAAGGAATGTGTAATATCTTAAACAATTATTTTAGCTTGGTATTCGTAAACGAAACACCTCAAAGTGAATTCCAAACTGAAACCTGCGAAAAGTCTGGGGTAAACTTACTCACTACGGTAAATATAACAAAAGAAAAAATTAAAAGGTGTATAGACAAACTCAAAGTTAATAAAACACCAGGGCCCGACGGTTGGCATCCAAGAATCTTAAAGGAAATAAAGAATGAGATTGTTGTTCCATTAGAAATTATTTTCAAGAAATCCATCATATCCGGAGATGTCCCAAGAGAGTGGAAGCTAGCTAACATTACTCCCATATTCAAAAAAGGTGACAAAAAGAAGCCAAATAACTATAGGCCTATAAGTTTGACTTCAATCTTAGGAAAAATAATGGAAACTATCATCAGAGATGCTATTGAACATCATTTAGAAAGTAACCGTTTGATAAATGATAGCCAGCATGGTTTCAGACGGAAACATTCTTGCGTGACTAACTTACTCGAATTCTACAACACGGTTATCTCGAATTATGACAAAAGAAACAATATAGATTTAATATATCTAGACTTTGCAAAAGCTTTTGATACCGTCCCACACGAAAGACTACTTACTAAATTAGCTTTGCATGGAATAAGTGGTAGCCTATTAGGTTGGACTAGTAATTGGTTGAATGGTCGAAAACAGAGAGTTGTTTTAAATGGAAAAACTTCTGGATGGAAAAGTGTTGCAAGTGGAGTTCCTCAGGGTTCCATTCTTGGGCCACTTCTATTCATAGTATATATAAATGATATAGACCATGGACTAAAATCTACTGTTTCCAAATTTGCTGATGATACAAAACTGTGCGGAGTGGCAAATGATCACTCAAACCAATTAGATATTCAAGAAGATTTAGATCAATTACAGCAATGGTCTGAAAAGTGGCTAATGAAATTTAGCACAAGTAAATGCAAGGTAATGCACATAGGTAAAAATAACAGTAAGTACGATTACAAGTTATTTGGTAATTCGTTAACAAAAGTGGATAGTGAAAAAGATCTCGGCGTAATTATCAGTAACGACCTCAAATCATCCAAGCAGTGTATTTCAGCCTCTGAGAAAGCAAATAAGATTCTGGGACTGATTGCGCGATCTTTTGATTTCAAAAGTCCATCACTCATTAACAAGCTATATAAATCGTTAGTTCGTCCACATTTGGAATATGCTGTTTCTGTATGGTCACCGAATCTCATTAAAGACATTGACAGACTGGAAAAAGTACAACGGCGAGCCACAAAACTGATTCCAAATATAAAAAATAAATCATACGAAAATCCACTAAAACACATGAATCTGTTTTCCCTAAAAAAGCGTAGACTCAGAGGTGACTTGATACAGGTCTTTAAGATTTTAAAGGGAATTGACAACATCAAAAGTGACAAAATTTTCACATTGAATGAGAATCAGACAAAAAACAATGGTCTCAAACTATCCGGAAATAGATTCAATTTGGAAGTAGGTAGAAACAACTTTGCCAACCGTGTAGTAAATGAATGTAATAAACTTCCTGCACAGGTAGTGCAATGTAGTTCAGTTCGAAGCTTTAAGAATCAGTTAGATAAATACCTAAGTAAGATGCTGTAATGATTATAATTTATCTTATATTATTTGCTTTTGTTTTGTTATCATTTGTCTGTCTGATTTTCATTTATTATTAGTTATATGTCAATTTATTATTATTTACTATTTACCTGTTTGTTTATTATTTAACTATACCTATGCATTTATTTATGTATTTTATTTGTTATTTACATTATTATAGTTTTTATTTATTGTTTTATTATTAATATGATTTTTTTTTCGCATCCGACCTAGATATGGATCAAAAGGTCTCCTGTCGGCATGCTCCGCCTTTGTAATCCTTTGTAAAAAAACTCGCCTCTAAGTCAATGCTTTTTTTAGGGAGAACAGATTCATATGTTGTAGTTGATTTTCATATGATTTATTTTTTATATTTGGAATCAGTTTTGTGGCTCGCCATTGTACTTTTTCCAATCTGTCAATGTCTTTAATGAGATTCGGTGACCCTACGGAAACAGCATATTCCAAGTGTGGACGAACTAACGATTTATACAGCTTGTTAATGAGAGATGGACTTTTGAAGTCAAAATGTCGTGTAATCAGTCCTAGAATCTTATTTGCTTTCTCAGAGGCTGAAATACACTGTTTAGATGATTTGAGATTGTTACTGATAATTATGCCAAGAACCTTTTTACTATCCACCTTTTGTTAACGAATTTCCAAATAAATTATAATTGTACTTACTGTTATTTTTACCTATGTGCATAACCTTGCATTTACTTGTGTTAAATTTCATTAGCCACTTTTTAGACCATTGCTGTAATTTATCTAAATGTTCTTGAATATCTAATTGATTTAAGTGATCATTTGCCATTCCACACAATTTTGTATCATCAGCAAATTTGGAGACAATAGATTTTAGCCCGTGGTCTATATCATTTATATATACAGGTAGTCGTTGACTTACGACCTATGCGACTTACGACTGATCAACTTTACGACCACGAGATGGTGCAATAATATCTAAAATTTAATAGAGGAATAGAATTGCAATGTTATGCCTGGCAGTGCAGTATATTACTCTGCATGCTGCAAGATGCGAGTACGATTGTTTTCGCAGGCTGCAGGCAGCGTCAGCAACCCAACCAGCTAAATATTCTTTCATTTTGTTTGTTTGAGGTAAAATGTTTCCTAATTTTGCATTGCATTTTGTATTTTTGTATGTTTTGCAATTAATAAAATATAACAAACTTTTTATGCCTAGGCTAGTTTGTTGTCGATAACAATATGTTCGGTACAGTACTTAAACGAAAAGAATGTGTTTTATTGAAATAAAAAAAATCCTAATTTTGCCTTACATTTTGTATTTTTATGTTTTGCAATTAATAAAATGTAACTATTTTTTTATGCCTAGTCTGTTGTCGATGACAAAATGTTCGGCACAGCAATTTGTATTTTCATGTTTTGCAATTAATAAAATGTAACAGTAAACTTTGTTTATGCCTAGTCTGTTGTCGATAACAATATTTTCGGTACAGTACGTAAACGAAAAGAATGTGTTTCGAAATATTTTTTTCCTAATTTTGCTTTACAATGATTTTAATGTAACCAACAAAAAAGGATTTGTAGATCAAAGATGACAGGACTTTATTCAGTATGCGTAGGCCTAGGCTACGTTTCCTAATGAAAATTATAAAAAGTTAATGAATATTAAACAACGTAGCTCAAAGATAATAAGATTTTATTCAGTATGCATACGTTTCCTAAAGAAAGTCTGATGGTAAAATAATACAAAGGTTAACAAATACAGTATTAAATATCATAGGTCAAAGATGATAGGATTTTATTCAATATGCTTAGGCCTAGGCTACGTTTCCCAAAGAAAATCAGATGAAATGATAAAAAGGTTAAAAATACTATACAACATAGTTCAAAGATGCTAAGATTATTTCAGTATGCTAATTATACAATATATATATATATATATATTAAGGGTAATATATACTGTATATATATATATATAGACCGACTTGCGACCTGTTGGAACCGAACTCGGTCGTAAGTCGACAACTACCTGTACTATGAATAGAAGAGGCCCAAGAACAGAACCCTGAGGAACTCCACTCATAACATTTTTCCATCTAGAAGTTTTGCCATTTAGAATAACTCTGTTTTCGATCATTCAACCAATTTCTAGTCCAACTTAATAGGCTACCACTTACTCCGTGTGAAGCTAATTTAGTAAGTAGTCTTTCGTGGGAGATGGTATCAAAAGTTTTTGCCAAGTCTAAATATATGAAATCTATATTGTTTCTTTTGTCATAATTTGAGATTACTGTGTTGTAGAATTTGAGTAAGTCATGCAATAATGTTTCTGTCTGAATCCTTGCTGGCTATCATCAAACATTTACTTTCTAAATGATGTTCATTAGTACCTCTGATGATAGTTTCCATAATTTTTCCTATGATTGAAGTCAAGCTTATAGGCCTGTAGTTATTTGGTTTCTTTTTGTCACCTTTTTTTAATATGGGAGTAACATTAACTAGCTTCCATTCTCTTGTGACCTCTCCGGATATGATGGATTTCTTGAAAATAATTTCTAATGGAACAACAATTTCATTTTTCATTTCCTTTAATATTTATGGTTGCCAACCATCAAGCCCTGGTGTTTATTAGTTTTGAGTTTATACACCTTTTAATTTTTTCTTTTGTTATATTTACTGTAGTAAGTTCACCCTAGATTTTTCACAGGTTTCATTTTGTAGTTCACTGAGTTAAAATTAAGATCAAATAACTGAAAATTCAATGAGGATTAGGACAAATATCCAAATTGATTTTTGGGGGGGTCCTTATCCCTTCAATCTTTAATTTTAATTGGTATTTACCTAGTTGTATTATATGGGAAGAGAGCTATGCTCGTAGTGACCCATCTTTGTATCTTTCAGCATCTAGTTTGTTTTTAAATTCTTGTATAGTTTTTGCACACACTGTTGCTTCATTCAATTTATTCCTGATAGCTACCACTCTGTGTGGAAAATTATTCTTTTCAGATCTCTTCTATAACTATCCTTTTTGAGTTTCTTTTCATGTCCTCTTGTTTTTCTCTTATCCCACTTCAATAAATCATCTCTGTCGAGAACTTCCATCCCTTTCATAATTCTGTAAATGGTCAGTAGATCTCCTCTTTCTCTTCTTTGTTCCAGGGTTGGTAGTTCCAGTTTGGACAATCTTTGTTCGTATGTCAATTTAGAATGTTGGTGCCAGCTTTGTTGTTGCTCTTTGAATTCTTTCTAATTTCTTTATATCTCTTAGTACTGGGTGTCCATAATGTTGCAGTGTACTCCAATCTTGATCTTATTAGTGTGACTAATATTTTCTTTACCATTTCATCATCCATGTAGTCAAAGGCAACTTTCATTGATCCTAGTAAATTGAAGGTTTCTCCAACTATTTTGTTGATATGCTTGTCTGGTGACATGTCTTTGCTGATAATTACTCCTAGGTCCCTTTCTGAGCTAACTTTTTTAACTTCTTTTGTACCAATTTTATATTGCCCTGATATTCTATTTTTACTTTTTCCAAACTCCATTATACTACATTTCTTGATGTTGAAGTTCACTTCCCACTTTTGACTCCATTCCCAGACTTTATCCAGGTCTTTCTGTAGTGATTCACAGTCTTCCTCTGTACTTTCTTTAGTAGTTTTGCATCATCTGCAAAGAAGTTCATATAACATTCCACACCTTCATCCATGTCATTTATATATATGGCAAACATTATCGGAGCCAATACAGAACCTTGTGGGACTCCACTTATCATTTCTTCCCAGGTCAAGTTTTTGTCTCTAAGTACCACCCTCATTTTTCTCCCATTCAAGAAATCTTCCATCCATTCCAATAACTTTCCTTGTATACCACCTATTGCTTCAATTTTTCTTAGTAGCTTTTTGTGTAGTACTTTATCAAATTCTTTTTGTAGATCTAGGAAAGCACGATCCTTCCAGCCATCCCTTTCTTCCATTATTTCTATTAGCCTCGAGTAAAAGCAAATCAAGTTAGTGGCAAATGATCTGTGTCTAAATCCAAATTGGTTTGGATTCAGTATATTATTTTCTTCTAGATGTTTAATCCATCTACTTTTGATAAATTTTTCACATATTTTTGCTATTGTGCTTGTAAGGGAGACCGGTCTATAGTTAGTTGGATTTTCCTTGTCCTCTCCTTATACATTGGTACAATATTTGCATTTTTCCAATCTTGTGGTACCTTTACTTCTTTGAGTAACCAATTATTTTATATATTTTGTTCATTAGTTCATCCAGACCGTGTGATTTTCTGACATCAAGGTTTTTTATTTGGTCCCTTATTTCCTTCTGTGTCACAATTATTTCTTTCGTTGGAGGATATTTCTCTGTGTCCTTCCTCCCAATTATGTGTAATTTCAATTGTGAATATGGATTTAAAATGTTTGTGATATCAATTGTGAATGTAGATTAAAATGTTTGTTCATAATTTCAGCCATTTTTCCATCAGAATTCTATATATTTATCATTCCCTTGACACAGTTTTACTATTTCTTGTTTATCTTTTAGTTAACCATTCACATACCTGCAGAATAGTTTAGGTTGGTCCTTGCATTTTTCTATTATGTCTTTTCCATAGTTTATCTTTTCTTCCATGTGTATTTTTACATATTCATTTGCCACTTACTAGTTTTTTTCTTTTTTCCATCTTTTCCAAGCTTTGTCTCTTCGATCTTTGGCCTCACTACATTTTTTGTTGTACCAGCACTTAATGTACACCCTTTCTTCTGCTTTGTTATGTATTTGTCTATTCCCTCATTATAAATTTCTTTTAATATATTCCATTTCTCTTCCATCTTTGTTTCTTCATTTAAGAAGTTTTCCCAATTTACATTTTGAAAGAATTTTCTGAGTTTCTCAAAATCCATTTTGTTGTACATTAGTCTTCCTTTTCTATGTTTCTCATTTCTTCTCAAATCAATTTGTTCTTTTAGTTTGAACTCTATTAGTATGTGGTCACTCTTCCCAATTGGTGTCTTGTATTCCATTTTATATGCTATTTCAAGCTCTGACATAAATATCAAATCTAGTCTCAATGGTTCATTGTTTCTATATCTGGTATTTTCCTTTACCCATTGAGTCATTGTGTATTCAATGGTCATATCCAGTAGTATATTTCCCCAAAGGTCTTCTCCACCTTTCACTGTCATTTCTTCCCAACATATTTCTTTTGAGTTAAAGTTGCCCTTAATAAATATGTTTCCTCCTTTCAGAAATTCAATACATTCTTTGTGTCTTCCAACATTTTGGAATGATCACTCTCTATCCAAGACTGTGTTTTTGGGGGCACATATGTTACTACAGATTTTCTTCTTTTCATGTCACTGTTTTTAACTTTTATCATAATCAGTTTCACATAGTTTTTTCCTTCTGCTGTCTTTGTTACATTTAAGCTTTAATCAAAAACATGACTTCACCCTGCCTCTCCTTTCTATTTTTCTTCCAATGGTTGTATAGACCTTGTCCCATAGTATTTGGTGGTGGTAGACCTTTTAATTTCATCTCCACAATTCCCATTATGTCTGGTTTCTCTATTGCCAGATAGTCGTTTAATTTTTTTAGTTCTGAAATCATGCCGTCTATGTTGGTATACATTATTTTTATTTTTTTTATTTCTCCATTTTTGTTTATTACTTTTCCTTTATATATATATATATATATATGTATACCATTTTCTCAGCCTCAGGTCTAGTACTCTCCAAAAAAAAACTCATTCTTTTCAATCTCTGTTCTTTTGTTTTTTATCTGCTTCATTTCTAAGTGTCTTTTCTCTCACTTTTTCCTCATTGCTCATTTCTTTTTTTATCCATACATTTTTGTAATTTTCACTATTTGCCAGCTTTGCTGTTTTTGATAGTACTGCTATCATTTGAGACCTTAGTTTGATTTTTAGTGGTCTATATTGTTTTTCTTTAGAGTATTGCCCCATCCTATGTACCTCTTCTATCTCTTTGTCCATTACCTGTCCCTCCTCTTGTATCTCTTTCAGAATTTCTTTTGCAATTTCTTTCTCTTCTTTTTCTCTTTGGTATCTAGGTATATTATGCACTTTTTTAATCCACTGTCTCTCTGACCCAATTTTCTTTTTCCTTAATTACTTTAATTACAGTTTCTTTAGCATTTTCTTCCACTTCCACTTGGTCACCACTTGTATTTGTTCTTTTGCTTCTTTTTTCAAAGCCTCATTTTTGTTTTTATCTTCATTTTTCATTCTTTGGTTTTCACTTCTGACCATGCTTTACTCCTTTTTTTAGATCATTAATCTCCCTGTTAGTCTCATCATTAACTCTTTAGTTGGTTCACCTCTCTGTACATTGCCCTGTATTCAGCTTTCAGATCCATTAGTTCCTCTATCAAATCAACAATATCATGATTTCTTAGGACATTTTTATACCTAGATTCTCTTTCCATTCCACTTTCTTTTATAAATCCTGAAAATGCATCATTATCCAACCTTTGAGTAGATTTCAGGGTATCAGTCATACAAGATTTCATAGGTGATTCCATTCTGTTTACATCCAAACACCTTTTCATTGGTTCACTTTTTTTGTCATTCTCCTTTATAATTCTCCATTTTGTGCATTTAACATTAATGTTGAATACTCAATTTTATCATTTCGGTATCAGTCATACAAGATTTCATAGGTGATTCCATTCTGCTTACATCCAAACACCTTTTCATTGGTTCACTTTTTTTGTCATTCTCCTTTATAATTCTCCATTTTGTGCATTTAACATTAATGTTGAATACTCAATTTTATCATTTTGGTCACTCGATAAACATAACTCACTTTCCCATATGTAAATGCAACTAGGTGTTTTCTTTGAACGTATCGAAAAAGCGCTGCACATCAGAACTCAGTTCTAGCCATCCATTCCTGCCTGTGGTTCGCGCTCATGTGACTATATGCCTGCTGTAAGAAGACTATTGGAAGAAGTTACGATAGCCATATCATTATTATATTTCATCTGATTTGCTATAAAGTTCATGAAAATTCTACAATTTTCTCAGACATCTTTTCCACAGTATGACATAGGGTGGGTTCTACATCAGTCCTTTGAATGCTTCATGAAGACTATATGCACCACTTCCAATCAATGCTGTCTCCACATCCTTGCACTGCCCTTTGCTGTGCTTCATTATTAGCCCTACCAGTTTGTGTACAGGTTTGGGTTTCTAATCAATTGTTTTAAAACATGGTTAATACTCTCACAGTTGTTGTTCGCCCAGTTTGGTGCAATGTTCTTATTTTTCTTTTTAATGTTAAGTACTCCTTCTTTTGTGACAGTGATGAGTCTTTTAGAAAGATACTCAGTAAATTTTGGCATTTCTGCATCAAGAATGGCACCACATCATAGGTCAAAAACAACCATGTTTTCACTGTTAAACTGGATGGTCTAAAAATCAATTGCATGATCTGCCTCCTGTCAGCCTTTGAACAGCCAACTGTTGCAAAGGTAACCCTCTGTATTGTTCTTCGGACAGCAAATACAAAGGTCTTTGGAAAGTTGAAATTGAGTGCTTGTCTCTGTGCTGTTTCATTGTCGGTGCTAATAACCAACTGGGATGTATCCACCTTCCACAAACATAAGGATAAAATTTAAATATATGGATTGTATGCTTCAAAAGTTGATCTATTCTGGACATATATGGGACTGAGTATAAGGGGGTGTTCTTTCTTGTCCTGAATTGCAGTTTTCTTAAGAGTACTTGCAGTAACAAACAAATCACCCAAATTGAAAGTCTTGTCAAATGAAATTGGCATTTTACCCTTAGTACAAAATCTTATGTATGCTAATTGTTCATCACAAAACAACATAATCCCAATATGTTTTTAGAATCACGTGCCCTCTCCAACCTGAATACCACTTATCTTATGATAGGTTTTAGCTAGATTTTTCATCGGGCCCTTGTGTTTATCAATTCTTCATTTTTCACTGCGTTTTTTAATGTCATGTATCTGCTGTAGATTTCTTGGACAGTTTTCTGCAAGTTCCATGTTCAGAAGTTTGTTGTAAAAAACTCAAGGTTTTGTTTTCTTGACTTTCTCAATGATTGTTTTCCTTGTTGCTGCCAGAGTGCACACAAAGTCCATGTCAGGAACGTAGGGGTTGTGGGCCTGGCTGAAGCCAAACTTTGGAACAGTTTTAAGTTTTATTTAGTTGGGTGCCAGAAAACAGGTAAAGCTCAGGAGGTGCTTCCTTGGTTCCTGAGACTATCTGTGAGACAATAGCTGAGTTGATGCTCACAGCATGGGGCTCCAAGATAGTAATTCGGTTAATACACAACCTAGGTCCTTGACAGGCTGTGCGGGAGGTGGCAAGATGCTTGTCGAGGGTTCCCCCCAAGGCTGTCATTGTCATGGCATGGGAGGTAGTGGGAGATTGCTCCTTCAGTTCCCAAGGCCATCTGTCATGGTGGGGGAGGTGGCGAGACATTGCTCCCTCAGTTCCCAAAGCCATCTGTCGTTGTGGAGGAGGTGGTGAGAGATTGTTCCCTCAGTTCCCAAGGCCATCTATCATGGTGGGGGAGGTGGCGGGAGGTTGCTCCCTTGGTTCCCAAGCCCATCTGTCCCGGTGAACTCCTGGTAGTCACTTATATTCACTGAGGTCAGATTATGACCCTTGCATTAGTTATCACTTGGGAGACATTCAGTACAGATAGGGACTTCAGGTGTTCCAGGAGATGCATTTTGTTCAACCCGCCGTGGCAAGTCAGATTTCAGGGGCCCATTTTGTCCAACTCAAAGTGGCTGGTGACTGCCAGGTATTCGGTCCCTGGAAACCCTTGGAGGCACCAATATTATTTATGTGTCAATGCTTATTGGTATGCATCACCACCAAGTGCAACTGCCTCACAGTCCACTTTGCACATTTTTGCATTCCCGTGAACCCTGGGTCCTGGATGGACACCATTATATTCTACAACAGCATACAGCAGTGGTAATTTCATCTCATTTGGTGTGGTGTTAATCCAAGCTACTCATTTTTTGTAGCTGGTGAAGTTTTTCAATGTTTCATAATAGTAGCTGTTCTGTCAATTTGTCCAGTATACATAAGATCTTTTGGAGATGGTAGAAGTGTTGTGGGTTGAAAAATAATTAACTCCACCTTTGCAGCACACAACAAATTGCCCTTTGGATTTCCACAACAATTACCTGCAGCCCATAATATGTTGTTAGAAACCTGGATTTTTTTTTCTTATATATACTTGAGTGACATGACCATGAACCCATCCTCTCTGAAAGGCAGTCAACTATCTATCAAATACTTGTTTCCTTTTAATATTCTATCAACAAGTTTTTGATATTCCACTTATGTGTTGAGTGATTACATGAGTGAGATTAGTGTCATTGAGTGTGGCAGATCCTTTCATTACAATGAACAGTTTTCCATATAGATGCATAAATATGTGGAATAGCTTAGAAGGTGATATAGCCCAAGCTCAAACAATCCATGAGTTCAAATTTGAATATGATAATTAGAAATAAAGGATATAGATTAAATTGGAACTGTACATGAATTTGAGTCTAAGTATGTTAGAAAATTAGAGAATAGGAGATGGGACCCATCAAGCATTGCTCCTTTCCTATATACTACAATTGTAAATTCGTATCAGCTAGATTGAACAGGATTCTTCTTCGTGTTCAGGGTTTTAAGTCAATGTTGAAGTAAAGAGGCTTTAAATAGAAGACCTTGAGGTATCCAAGGATGTAGTAACTTTATTATTGAAGAATCCAAGCTTAAGAAGTCAGACAGGAGACAGATGGTGACTTTGGGTCTTATATATACACAGGAGCCAAGACAATACATAGCAATCTCAAACAAAGAACATGAACATTAGATGGTAGTTGTGAGAATTATGGGAAAGGTTAAAGACCAGGATGGGAAAGGAAACACAAGACAAAGAAGAACTTGGGGAAGGAAAGAATTGAGAAACTACAACTATGTCTTATAAATTTAGATATTATAGGTTATACTAAGATATGTTCAACCTCTACAGTACAGGATACTATCTATATCAAAGACTTTTTCTCCATCATAAGGGAGGTAGCAAAGTCAAAACCATGTATCCACTCCCATCCACCACCCTTTCCCCCCTCTTGTCTTTGCTCCTTGTGGATGATGGGTCATCCCTGTACCCCACCCTGCCCTGGATCAGAAGCAATGCAGCAAGACATGGTACATCCACTGCAAGTCCGTTTCACTTAATGAGCATCCCCCTCTTTGTCCCCTCATGCAGGAAAAGAGAAGATGTGGAGAAATCCTTTCAAGCTGCATCAAAATATTCACAAATAACCACTCCCTACACTCCCTATCCCCAACCTCCTCCCATCCTTGTATTACAGTATGATCTAAACACAGCCATTCTCCATTCACCCCTATTTCCTGCCTTCTCTTCTCCTTGCTCAACACCCCTTTCACTCCATCCATCGATTTTCTCCTGGGTCATCCCCTCAAGTTCACTCCATCTATTGCTGCCTTCTACACCTCTTTTATTAATCTTTCTTTACTCATTCTTACCATGTGTCCAAACCACACCAGTAATCATCAGCCCTAGCTGCCATCTCCTTTTCCACTCCCGCTCTCCTCCGCAACTCCTCATTTCTCACTCTATCCAACCTTGTAACCCCTACTATACTTCCCAGACATTTCATCTCAAATACATTTAAACTTCTCTCTGGTTCTCATAAATTTCAAGTCTCCACTGTATACAATGCCATTGGCACAATCACCCCTTCATATTATCTCTTTGCATTCATTTCCAGTTGCTTATTTCTCATGACAATTTTAATCCCCCCAGGGCATTTACTTGTTTCCCTCAGTCTACAATTTATCTCCACTCCCTTTCCTGCAACATGCAACCCCAAATATCTAAAACTATCCACATCCTCCAGCCTCTCTCCTTTAAGACTTACTTCCAGCTTATTGTCATCCTCCTGCACATCTCATCACCTTACTTTTACCCACATTTACCGTATTTTCCGGCTTAAAATGCGCATCGGGTTATAATGCGCACCCATGCACTTCGTTATCTCAGTACACAGATAGCGCGCACCGATGTATAACGCGCATGCCAGGAAAAGTCACTGGTGGCGTGAACTGCATGTATGCGACTCCTGCTTGCGTTGGTCCATTGTTTTGTGGGAAATTTGAGCCATGAAAAGTTTATTGAATACAAAATATACATGAAAAATTTCGGATTTAAAAAAAAATGTAATTTAATATCCTGAGGGAATAATTCATCTTACAAGTTTTTATCACCGTGTACAAGTTTTTATCGCCATGCAGCAACAAACTGTTTCGGCTAGATTGGCAATAGAACTATCAATCTCGGCCCTGATCTAGCATATTCCGGATGAGCTAAAACGGCCAACGTTCATGATGTTGGTACCAGTGCTGTTTTACGGATCCTAAATATTTGCATAGACTACGATAATTAATGTTAGTAAAACTAAACCAATGAAATAACGGCGATTAATTACTTAGTATCATGTGAACGAGGTTACATGGAGAAGTATTTTTCATTGGCTAGAGCCACCGCTGGGAAATCTGTTGATTTGTCACTAAATTAAGTGTCAGTTTAGGCATCAATCAGGACACAACTAAGAAAAGGTCGGAACTACGGTACATGTACCGGTATATGACTCATGTTGTGTGTTGGTCCCTTATTACTTTGTAGCTTAAATAGTTTGTAGGAAATATGATCTAAAAAAAGTTTATTGAAAGTAAAATATACAGAAAAATTTCAGGATTTTTACAGAAAATGTTCATTTTATATCTTGAGGAAATAATTCGTCTTTACCATTTTTTATTTAATACTGAAACAAACTACGACTGTTTCATTTTAGCTTTGAACCTGCAATGACAGTGGTGAAATAGGACAGTCTCTCATTGAGGTGACGTTTAGTTAATATAACTCCCGAAAGAGGGTGTTGTAGTCAGGTGTTTGACACAAGTTTATGAACGGCCGCAACGGAATTTGTACCATACCTAAAGTGAAGCAACAAAGCCAACATAGAAATTCAAACTAGGATGCTGTGAACTTGGGCAAATATCATGAATATTGATCATGTTTCATGGTGTTTAGGCCTATTTATACATGAAAAATAAGATTCGATAGATACTTACCTATACCAAATATTTATATAGCCCATGCTGGCGTATTCTTTCATGTCACCATGGCTGTTCTTCTTGTTCACACGGAACGTCACGGAGAAGTGTGCCGTCCCGACTTTGTGACGGCCAACATCGTCACGTTGTTGTGAAAAAAATTACAGACACAGCCACAGAATTTTTATCGTAGGCCGTAGATAATGGCACCACCGGATAACGCGCACCCCCATTTTTAGGCCCTTCCAACGGAAAAAAGTCGCGCACTATACGCCGGAAAATGTAACCATCACCCACCACGCACGTGATCCACATGCTTGCAACATAGCGAGACTCCCCCCTTCTTGCTTATCTTGCATTTCCCACAACATACATCTAACGCAGCACGTTTTAAGACAAGATATAGATACCCAATGTCACCAGATTAACCTATTAAAATCCTTTATTATAAACTGCCCTATTATATTACACATAAACTAATATAAATATAATATACTTAACAACATCCACCAACTATAGGACTAACCCTCATTTATAAACTGACCCTAATGCATAGAATAGCGAGACTAACGCCTTTGCTTACAGTAACCTACTAACAACCTATATAACCTTTAACGTAGCGAGAGGCTGGGTAGGTCAAGAGCCTACCGGCCAGTCGTCAGAGCTAGGTAGACCGAGCAGGCTGCCAGCCTATTGTGCCCTAGGTCAAGGCCTGGCACTTATTGTAATCTGCCCACAGGGCCCATTTGTACCTTATCATATTTGTAAACCAGATTTGCCTCAATTGTTAATTAAAAGTAGAAAACTCCCGTTTTGGAGTTTATCTCGCCCGCATTAAGTCCTCCTTACGTAACCAAACAAACCTATTTAACGGTTACAAAAATACGGTACCTTCAACTTTCTATTATTATTGCATACCTTCCCAAACTCTGTCACTAACTGCCACAATCACCCCCTCTAACCCTGCCATAAGTGCAGAGTCATCAGCAAACAACAATTGGCTCACCTTCCCCTTTTCTCCATTTTCTTTAACCACCTCCACTCCCCTGCCCATTACTGCCCATTACCCTTGCATTTACCTCCTGCACTACCCCTTCCATGTACACATTGAACAGCCATGGCAACATGACACATCCCTGATGCAGTCCCACCTTTACATCAGATTACTTGCTCTCTCCTTTTCCAATTCTAACACAGACTCTACTACTCTCGTAAAAACTCTTGACTGTCCTTAACAGCTTTCTCCCAATCCCATATATCTGCAAAACTTCTTGTGGTGCATTCCTGTTTACCCTGTCATAATGCTTTTCCAAATCCATTAAAACCCCAAAAATATACTTACCTTTTGCTAAAGCTTTCTCACATCCCTTACCACAAAAATCTGATCCACGCAACCCCTACCTGATCTGATCCATGCAACCCACACTGTTCCTCTCCTAATCCTCTCAGTTAAAACTCACCCATAAGCCTTCCCAACTGCACTCAACAAACTGATCTCTCTAAAACTACTGCATTCACATTTGTCCCCTTTTCCCTTGTAAAGCAGAACTATACAGGCACTAATCATAATGAACAGGATTCACCTGTCAGCATAGTGAACAGGATTCACCTGTCAGCGTGATGTTGATGATGATTATGTGAGGTCTGTATTAATGGCTGTATGTTTTTATAGATGCAAGATTGTTGTTTATTTTGAGTTTTTTTTTAGGTAAATAAATAAGATGAAAATGTTAAATCAATCATCCTTTGAATTTTAGCACCTATGGAAGAACTGATGGTATTGCCTATACTAATAAGGTTAAGCTGCTTCCCTACCTCATTGGCCCAATTTCAGCTTGTTCATACCTTCATTACAATCACAATTATGATACTCCAAAGGTATACTAGAATGAAAAGTGAACTAGCTACTCCCAATTTGTCTCTGATCTGGTGAGTTTTGGCATAATCCTGTCCATTTCTATCCATTCCAGCTTTTCAAGGAACTGGAGACCAGGCTTGAATAGCATATTCTAGGTGTGGCCTTACAAATATTTTGTACAAATTATTAAATATTTCTATGCATAAAGGATCAAAGGAATACTTGATTATACCAACTACCTGGTTTTATTTTTCAACCACATTAGTTTTTTAATTCCATGCCATCACAATCAAGACTGACAAGGAGCTCGACGGAAGTATATACAGAAACTGATATGTAGTCAAGCCAAGGACTCGAACCCAGCTGAGAAGTAACAAGTGAACAGTGACTTAAACCATCGTGCTATCAAGAGAGATATAAGTTGAGCACAGTTTCTTATATATGTATGCTCAAGTTACATACATATACATGAATTTTATACTCAACCCATCCCTGCATGCCATCACGATCAAGACTGACAAGGAGCTCGATGGAAGCATATATGGAAACTGATGCGTAGTCAAGCAAAGATTAATATCTTTGGAATGGGGACCATTCAGTATGTGTGTATAATACTTCCCATGCATACATACTACCTATTGCACTATCATGTATATGTAACTCAAGCATACAAATATAAGAAACTGTGCTCAATTTGTATCTCTCTTGATAGTGTAGTGGTTTAAGTCTCTGTTCACTTGTTATGTCTTAGCTGGGTTCGAGTCCTTAACTTGACTACATGTCAGTTTCCATATATGCTTCTGTCAAGCTCCTTGTCAGTCTCGATCATGATGGCATAGAATTAAAATGAAAAATTAATGTGGTTGAAAAAGATTAATATCTGTGTACTGGGGACCATTCAGTGTGTGTATAATACTTTCCCATGCGTACATACTACCCATTGCGCTATCATAGCAGGGATGGGTTGAGCATAAAATTCATATATATGTATGTAATTCAAACATACAAATATAAGAAACTGTGCTCAACTTATATCTCTCTTGATAGTGCAGTGGTTTAAGTCACTGTTCACTTGTTACATCTCAGCTGGGTTTGAGTCCTTGGCTTGCATACGTATCAGTTTCCGTATATGCTTCCATTGAGCTCCTTGTCAGTCTTGATTGTGATGGCATGGAATTAAAGTGAAAAATTAATGTGGTTCAAAAAGATTAATATCTGTGTATTGGGGACCATTCAGTGTTTGTGTATAATACTTTCCCATGCATACATACTACCCATTGCACTATCATAGTGGGGATGGGTTGAGTATAAAATTCATGTATATGTATGTAACTCAAGCAAATATAAGAAACTGCGCTCAACTTATACCTCTCTTGATAGCACAATGGTTTAAGTCACTGTTCACTTGTTGCATCTCAGCTGGGTTCAAGACCTTGGCTTGCCTACGTATCAGTTTCCATATACTTCCATCAAGCTCCTTGTCAGTCTCGATTGGATGGCATGGAATTAATGTGAAAAATTAATGTGGTTGAAAAAGTGTGTGAATGTAATACTTTCCCATGTGTACATACTACCCATCGCCTTATACTGGGGATGGGTTGAGCATAAAATTCATGTATATGTATATAACTCGAGCATACAAATATAAGAAACCTTGCTCAACTTATATCTCTCTTGATAGTGCAATGGTTTAAGTCACTGTTCACTTGTTATGTCTTAGCTAGGTTCGAGTCCTTGGTATGACTACATATCTGTGTCTGTATATGCTTCCATCAAGCTCCTTGTCAGTCTCAATCATGATGGCATGGAATTATAGTGAAAAATTAATGTGGTTGAAAAAGATTAATATCTGCATACTGGGAACCATTCAGTATTTACCTAGTTGTATTTTACAGGAAGGGGAGCTATGCTTATGGTGTCCCATCTTCATATCTCGTTTTATCTAGACTGTTTTTAAATTCGTGTATCATTTTTGCACACACCACAATTTCATCTTGTTCCAAATGTCCATTACCCTGTGGGGAAAGCTGTTCTTTTTCAGGTCTCTTCTATAACTGTCTTTCTTGATTTTCTTTCCATGTCTTCTTGTATCTCTACTATCCCATTTTATTAGATCCTGTCAATAGTTTCTATGCCTCTCATGATTCTATAAATAGTTATCAAGTCTCCTCTCTCTCTTTGCTCTAATGCCTGTAGCTCAAGTTTTGCTAGTCTCTCTTCATATGATAGTTCTGAGAGTGTTGGTGCCAATTTCATAATTGCTCTTTGTATTCTTTCAAGTTTTATAAAAAAATGTTTACTCGGTGACCACGTCGTCGCTGCATACTCCAATCTTGGTCTTATCAAAGTGACTAGTATTTTCTTCACCATTTCTTTGTCCAGGTATGTAAATGCCACTTTAATTGTTCTTATCAAATTATAAGTTTCTCCAAAGAATTGTGTTTATATGTTTCTCAGGGGACATATTATTCATAATAATGACTTCCAGGTCCTTCTCATTTTCTACTTTTTTAATTTCTTCCTCTCCTAATTTATATGATCCCACTATTCATTTTTTTCTTCTTCCAAATTCCATTATACTACACTTCTTAATATTGAATTCCATCTCCCACTTCCTACTCCATTCCCATACTTTATTGAGATCACTCTGCAGTGATTCGCAATCTTCTACAGTGTTCACTTTTTTCAACAATTTTGAATCGTCCGCAAAGAAGCTCATATAACAATTCCTTTATCCATATCATTAATATATATATAGCAAACATTATTGGGGCCAGAACTGTTCCTTATGGAACTCCACCAATCACTTCATCCCAATTAGAGTGTTTGTCTGTTATCACCACTCTCATTTTTCTTTCATGCAATAAGTCTTCCATCCACTTAACCCCTTCCATACGGTGATGCCTACATATGCGTCATGAGGAGTAAGTGGGTACATGAGGATGCTGATGTCGGCGTCTTGATTATATTTATTGTAGTCGTACTTGCGTGACCCCCATACTCTGTAAACTGGCTTCATCATATTTTCTATGGTTATGAAAATTCATGGGTGAAAGAGAGAACAATTGATACAGCCGTGACTTTATTTTTTATAATGTGAGTATTATGACGCAACATCATACGTCTGGCAGCTAATGCTGCCCGCGAGATTTTGGCCCAGAGTGAAGTGGTTAAGTAGTTTGCCCTGTATTCCTCCTGCAGCCCATCCATCTCTTTCTTGTATTACATCTGTGAGCCTTGAATAGAAACACATTAAGTTTGTTACTCATGATTGTCCTTGTCTAAATAAATATGTTTTAGTCAATTTTTGTATGATTAATTTTTGATATTTGAAATCAGTTTTGTGGCTCACCATTGAATTTTTTTCCAATCTGTCAATGTCTTTAATGAGATTTGGTGATCATATGGAAATAGCATATTCCAAATGTGGACAAACTGACAATTTATAAAGCTTGTTAATGAGAGATGGGCTTTTGAAATAAAAAAAATTGTGCAATTAGTCCTAGAATCTTATTTGCTTTCCCAGAGATTGAAATACACTGCTTCAATGATTTGAGATCATTACTGATAATTATGCCAAGATCCTTTTCACCATCTACTTTTGTTAATAAATTTCCAAATAACTTGTAATTATACTTACTGTTATTTTTACCTATGTGCATAACTTTGCATTTGTGTTAAATTTCATTAGCCACTTTTCAGACCATTGCTGTAATTTATCATCATCTTGAATATCTAATTGGTTTAAGTGATAATTTGCCATTCTGCACAATTTTGTATCAGCAAATTTGGAGACAATAGATTTCAGTCCATTGTCTATATCATTTATATATACTATGAATAGAAGTGGCCGAAGAATGGAACCCTGAGGAACTCCACTCATCTAGAAGTTTTGCCATTTAGAACAACACTCTGTTTTTGATCATTCAACCAATTACTAGTCCAACTTATTAGGCTACCACTTAGTCCATGTGAAGCTAATTTAGTAAGTAGTCTTTCATGGGGGACAGTATCAAAAGTTTTTGCAAAGTCTAAATATATATATATATATTGTCATAATTCAAGATGACCCTGTAGAATTCAAGTACATACATATACCAAAGGTTTTTCCCCCCCCACACGGGGGGTAGCCAAACAGAAAAAGGCATAGAAACCATTCCCACCCATTCCATTTCCTATATATAATACTCCCCTCCACCCTCCTCTTATCTTGGCACCTCTTGTATGATGGGTCATCCCTGCATCCTGTCCACTGCCCTTGGTCAGAAGCAGTGTCACAAGACACAGCACATCCATAGCAAGGCCGTTTCATAAATTCGGCGACCCCCCCTCTCTGTTCCCCAATGCAGAAAAGGAGAAGGGGAGAAATCCCTTCAGGCTGCATCAAATTCGAGTAAGTCACATAAAAATGTTTCTGAATCCATCTTGGCTATCATTTATCAAACAGTTACATTCTAAATGATGTCCAATAGCATCTCTGATGATAGTTTCCATAATCTTTCCTATTATTGAAGTCAAGCTTATAGGCCTGTAGTTATTTGGTTTCTTTTTGTCACCTATTTTTAATATGGAGGTAATGTTACCTAGCTTCCATTCTCTTGGGACATCTTTGGATATGATAGATTTCTTGAAAATAATTTCTAATGGAACAGCAATCTCATTTTTTATTTTCTTTAAGATTCTTGGATGCCAACCATCAGGCCCTGGTGTTTTATTAACTTTGAGTTTTTGTATACACCTTTTAATTTTTTCATTTGTTATATTCACCATAGTAAGTTCACTCTAGACTTTTCACAAGTTTCAGTTTGGAATTCACTTTGAGGTGTTTTCTTTACGAATACTGAGTTAAAATAGTTGTTTAAAATATCACACATTCCTTCATTTGAATATTCTAGTCAACCATCAGCAGATGATAGTGGGCCAATGTGATTCCTAATAACCTTTTTATCTCTAATGTAGTTATAGAATTATTTGGAATTCTCTTTGGATTTATCAGTGATATTCATTTTCTATTGTCATTTTCATTTATTTATTTACTGTCTTTTAAATTCCTCTGTATTATTACATAACTTTTATAGTCATTAGGTGCACCCAAGCACTTGTATTTCTTATAAACCTATCTCTTTTTAGCAATATTTTTTCAGTTTCTTTTTCTAGCCATTTTGGGTGAGCCTGATTTGGGGGGCATCTGTCCTTAAATGGGATGTAAGTATGAATCATCTTAGTAAGCGTATTTTGAAATATTTCTCACATCTGATCTACAGGTCTTTTGCTTAATTTTGCCTCCCAATCTGCTGTAAACTGAAGCTCCTGACTTCCTATGAACTGAGCATTACACAAATATCAATTCTGATTTTTTTTAGCAGTTTCAACCAAAGTTGTGATCACTACTTGCAATAGTTTCACCAACTTCTATATCAGTTATCTTGCTTTCACAGCTACTGATCACTAGATTGAGTTAATTTCCATGTCTTGTGGGCTTTTTTACATGCTGAACTAAGTAATTGTCACCGAGAAAATCTATCAAGTGAATACATATATGGGCATGTTCAAGGGTCATCCAATCAATGTCAGTAAAATTGAAATCACCCATTTTCAATAAGTCCTGGTTGCAGAAACTAGACAGTTCTTGAAACAACAGTTTGCCATCTGCCAATGAAAATGTCTTTGGCCTATATATTACACCTACATTAATTTTTTTGTCCATTTGTTTGGGTTAATTCTACCCACAAACTATCATATGCATCCTGTTTCACTCTCTCTAAAACATAATGGGAATACATACATACTGTAAGAAGCCGGTAGATGAAAGTAGAAAAGAAGGTAGATGGAGAACGAATGCTAATCCAAGATCAGTTGTTATGAAAACAACGGCCGACAGGTGACAGGGATAGCTGAGTCAGACTCGCGCCTTGTATATCTAACAAAATGCTGAGTGTCGCGTTGCAATATTGTTTTTATACAGAGGTGACTTTTGTAATTGTAAGCGGACAGGCCATTTTTGTTGCGACATAATGCTTATGTGGTGGTATCGTTTGGAAGAGTATAACAGCCTCTCTGATTGGAGAAAAAGGTGGAGAAGAAATATTATTGGCACAGAGAGGAAAAGTCATGCTCTTAAGGTGTGGCACTTGTTTGAGAAGTAAAAGACTATTGGATGAATGAAAGAGTGATGTCAGAACGAAGGTGGCTTGACATAATGTAGAGGGTTCCGAGCGGGACTCTCGGTGTGTACAGAACTAGACCAAGAAGCATCTTTAAACTACACCCTATTTTATTCTCCCCTCAAGAAGGAACAAGGCAAGGGGCCTTAAGAATTAATTGCAAGAACAAACCTAGAGTGGTGTGAGAGGAGACAGTGGGGGAGACACATACATACATATACCAAAAAAATTTTCCCCCTACACGGGGGGTAGCCAAAAAGAAAAAGGCATAGAAACCACTCCCACCCATTCCATTACCAATATATTCCATTGCCCTCCACCCTCGTCCCTCCCTCTTATCTTGGCACCTCCTTGATGACAGGTGACAGGGATAGCCGAGTCAGACTCGCGCCTTGTATATCTAACAAAATGCTGAGTGTCGCGTTGCAATATTGTTTTTATACAGAGGTGACTTTTGTAATTGTAAGCGGACAGGCCATTTTTGTTGCGACATAATGCTTATGTGGTGGTATCGTTTGGAAGAGTATAACAGCCTCTCTGATTGGAGAAAAAGGTGGAGAAGAAAAATTATTGGCGCAGAGAGGAAAAGTCATGCTCTTAAGGTGTGGCACTTGTTTGAGAAGTAAAAGACTATTGGATGAATGAAAGAGTGATGTCAGAACGAAGGTGGCTTGACATAATGTACAGGGTTCCGAGCGGGACTCTCGGGGTGTACAGAACTAGACCAAGAAGCATCTTTAAACTACACCCTATTTTATTCTCCCCTCAAGAAGGAACAAGTCAAGGGGCCTTAAGAATTAATTGCAAGAACAAACCTAGAGAGGTGTGAGAGGAGACAGTGGGGGAGACACATACATACATATACCAAAAGTTTTTTCCCCCTACATGGGGGGTAGCCAAAAAGAAAAAGGCATAGAAACCACTCCCACCCATTCCATTTCCAATATATTCCATTGCCCTCCACCCTCGTCCCTCCCTCTTATCTTGGCACCTCCTGGATGACAGGTCATCCCTGCATCCTGTCCACTGCCCTGGGTCAGAAGCAGTGTCGCAAGATACAACACATCCACAGCAAGGCCACTTCATAAATTCGGCGACCCCCCTCTCTGTCCCCTCATGCAGAAAAGGAGAAGATGGGGAGAAATCCCTTCGGGCTGCGTCAAATTTTTCTCATACATACTTCCTCACCCCCATCCCCCCACTCACTCCCCCTCATGCATCACAGCATCATCTATACACAACCCCTCTCCATTTACCCCTATCTTCTGTCCTCTCCCATCCTTCCTCCACAGGCATTCCTCTCTTTTGTAATGCCCCTTTCACCCCATCCATCCATCTCATCCTAGGACACCCCCTCATATTCACTCCTTCCACCTCTGCCTTCCACACTTCTTTTACTAATCTCTCTTCACTCATTCTTTCCATGTGTCCAAACCATTCTAATACTCTTTCATCAGCTCTATCTCCCAGCTCCCTTTCCACCCCTGTTCTCCTCCTCACCTCCTCATTTCTCACTCTATCCAGCCTAGTAACCCCTATCATACTTCTCAGACATTTCATCTCAAACACATTCAAACTCCTTCTCTCTTCCTCTCTCATGTTCCATGTTTCTGCCCTGTACATTGCTGTTGGCACAATCACTCCTTCATATAACCTCCTCTCAGCATCCATTCCCAAATGTCTATTTCTCATTACACTTTTCAATCCACCAAGGCATTTACTCGCTTCTCTCAATCTACATTCTTCCTACACCCCCACTCCTCCCTTTCCTGCCACATTCGCACCCAAATATCTAAAACTATCCACTTCCTCCAGTCTTTCACCTTAATGGTCACTTCCAGCCTGCTGTCACTCTCTCCCCTTGTACATCTCATCACCTTACTTTTACCCACATTTATCTTGAGCTTCCTTCTTTCACACACCTTCTCAAACTCTGTCACTAACTTCCTCAATCCCTCCATTGATCCTGCTACAAGCGCAGTGTCGTCAGCAAACAACAACTGGCTCACCCCCCACTTTTCTCCATTTTCTTTAATCATTTCCAACCCCTGACCCACTACCCTTGCATTCACCTCTCGCACCACCCCATCCATGTAAAGATTGAACAGCCAGGGAGACATAACACATCCCTGTACTCTACCACCCAACACTGTGGGACAAGGTATATACAATTGTTGGACGAAGAATAGAAAGGATAAACAGGGTGGTGGAGTAGTAATTTTGACTAATAAAGATTTAAATGTAACAAAAATAACTGAAGGAGAAAATTATGTTGAATCAATTATGATACAAGTTGAAAGCAAACATATGAAGAGTAGGAAACTAACTAATATACTAAAGGCCAGAAGAAATATAGTAATTATGGGTGACTTTAATTCAAAAGAAATATGTTGGGAGGAAATGACAGTTAAGGGTGGAGAGGAACTATGGAGCAACATCCTGCTCAACATGACCATCGAATACATAATGACTCAGTGGATAAGGGAAAATACCAGATACAGAGGTAGTGAAGAACCATCAAGGCTGGATTTAATACTTATGACAGAACATGAAATTGTTGACAAAATTTATTACAAAACTCCAATAGGAAAGAGTGACCATGTACTAATAGATTTTGAGTTGAAAGAGCAAATGGATCAAAGTAGAAATGAAAAACATAGAATAGGAAGACTAATGTATAACAAAACAAATTTTGAGAAATTCAAAAAAATCTTTCGTAACACGAACTGGGGAAAATTCCTATATGAAGAAACAGGGATGGAAGAGAAATGGAAAACACTAAAAGAAATTTTTAATGAGGGAGTGAATAAATATGTACCATAACAAAAAAAGGAAAGAACATACATAAAAAGCTGGTACAACAAAAAATGTAGTGAGGCTAAGGATAAAAGAAACAAAGCTTGGAAGAAATTGAAAAAAAGACAAGAAAACAAGCAAATGGCTAATGTACATCAAACTAAGAAATGATAATGTAAAAATACGCAGAGATGAAAAGAGAAACTACGAAAAAAAAAATAATAGAAAAATGCAAGGAAGAACCCAAACTATTTTACAGGTACTGTATGTAAATGGCAAACTGAAGAATAAACAAGAAATAGAAAAGCTGCACCAAGGTAAATATGAATATACAGAACTGGAAATGGCTGAAATTATGAACAACCACTTCTCAAGTCAGTATTCACAATAGAAAACTCACCTAACTGTGAGGAAATAGAGAGATATCCCCCTCAATGAAAGAAATTATTGTAACAGAAGGAAATCAGTGACCAAATCAAAACCCTTGATGTCAGAAAATCATATGGTCCAGACGGAATTGCAAATTGGATACTGAAAGAATGCATAGAGGAATTAACAGATAAAATATACAATATAATTAAATTTTCACTTCAAGAAGGAATGGTGCCACAGGATTGGAAGAATGCAAACATTGTACCAATTTATAAGGGAGGAAACAAGGAAGATCCATCAGATTACAGACCAGTTTCCCTGACAAGCACAGTAGCAAAAATTTGTGAAAAGGTCATCAAAAATAGATGGGTTAAGCATTTGGAAGAAAAAACTATACTGAATCCAAATCAATTTGGATTCAGACAAGGAAGATCATGTACAACAAACTTGATCTACTTCTACTCGAGATTAATAGATATAATACAAGAGAGAGATGGTTGGGCAGACTGTGCCTTTCTGGACCTACAAAAGACATTTGATAAGGTACCACACAAGAAACTAATAAGGAAAATAGAGTCAAATAGGTGGCATCAGAGGAAAATTATTGGAATGGATGAAAGACTTCCTGACTGGGAGGAAAATGAGAGTAGTAATTAGAGCTAAATTCTCAAATTGAGAAGAAATGATAAGTGGTGTCCCGCAGGGATTAGTCCTGGCCCTGATCATGTTTGCCATATACATAAATGACATGGATAAAGGAGTAGAGTGTTATATGAATTTCTTTGCAGATGAGGCAAAAATACGAAAGAAAGTAAGAACGGAGGAGGATTGCAACTCTTTACAACAAAACTTGGACAGGATCTGGAAATGTACTCAAAAGTGGGAAGTGAAATTCAATATCAAGAAATGTAGTATAATGGAATTTGGAAAATGTAAAAACAGAAAATCGAGAGATTATAAAAATTAGTGAAGAGGTAAAAAAAAGTAAACAAGGAAAAAGACCTTGGAGTGATGATCAGCAGACATGACACCAGACAAACATACTAATAAAATAGTCGGAGAAACCTACAATTTATTGAGGTCAATAAAAGTGTCATTTGTCTATTTGGATGAGGAAATGATAAAAAATAAATAAATAACTACACTAATAAGACCAAAATTCAAGTATGCAGCAACACTAAAGATAAAATTAAGGTCACAGATGGTAGTAGAAGACATCTTTGAAAAAGTAGGCAATTTGGCAAAGAGTGAAAAGTACAATAAGATATGGATAAAAAGAGAAATGAGTACTGAGGAATTAGAAAAAGAAAAGTCACTAAGAAAAGAAGCAAAGGAAAAAAAACTTGTTGAGAACGGAGACAGAATGCAAAGAATTCCATTGGAGAGTAATCAACATGAGATTGAAACAATGGCACATCAAAACGAAAAAACCAAGGACAGAAAAGATAATGGAGAAGGAAGAAAATTAAAAGTGGCCTATACTAACATTGACGGATTAATTTCAGGTCTGAACGAACTCAATGATTATCTGTTAGAAGAAAAACCAGACATAATGGGAATTGTTGAGACTAAACTAAGAGGAGAAATACCATCTATTGATATTGGACAAGGGCTATACAATTACTGGATAAGAAACAGGGACAAAAAGCAGGGAGGGCGAATCATGTTCTTGGCCAAGAAAGACCTAAACGTGACAAAAATTGCAGAGGGCAAAGGTAATGTTGAACTGATCATGATAAAAGTCGAAGGCAAGAATATGAAAAGTAGAAAGTTTGTGGTGACCTATGTGCCCCCAGGAACGAATGCTTGGAAAGAAAACGAACACAAAAATGCTAGAAGATACAAGAAAATCACTAAATGAGATACTAATGGGTAAGGGTAATCTAGTAATTATGGGAGACTTCAATTGCAAAGATATTTGTTGGGACAACATGACAGTACGAGGAGATGACGTGTGGGGCAATGTACTGCTAGACATGACCATGGAGTACACAATGACCCAGTGGGTCAGTGAAAACACTAGATACAGAAACAATGAAGAGCCATCAAAACTAGATTTAATATTTACAACGGAACCTGAAATAGTGGACAAAGTCCACTACAAGACACCAATTGGAAAGAGTGACCATGTACTCATCGAAACTGTACTAAAGGAAGAAATAGAGATGAAGAGGAGCGAAAAGCATAGGAAAGGAAGATTGATGTACAACAAAACAGACTTTGCAAAACTAAAGACGTTCTTCTAGAATGCAAACTGGGAAAAATTCTATATGGAAGAGACAACAGTGGAAGAGAAATGGAACATACTGTTGGATAATTACAATGAAGGGGTAAACAGGCATGTACCAAGACAAAAGCGAGAGAGAGAGTACATTAAATGTTGGTTCAACAAAAGATGCAGTGAGGCAAAAGACAGAAGGGACAAAGCTTGGAAAAGGTGGAGAAAAGACAAAAAACAAAGCAAATGGCAAATTTATATAAACTGTAGAAATGAGTATGTTAATGTGAGAAGAGAGGAGAAAAGGAACCATGAGAAGGATGTTATAGATAAATGCAAAGATCAGCCCAAGCTATTCTACCGGTATGTAAATGGTAAACTTAAAACCAAACAGGAACTAGTGAAACTACGCCAAGGAAATATAGAATACACAGAAGAATTAGAGATGGCTGAAATCATGAACAACCACTTTAAATCTGTCTTCACCAGAGAATGCAAAGAAGAGCTAACAGACAAAATACTCATTATAATAAATAGCTCACTCAAGGAAGGAAAGATACCTAATGACTGGAAAAATGCTAACATTGTACCAATATATAAAGGAGGAAACAAGGAAGAACCCACCAACTATAGACCAGTATCACTAACAAGTACTATAGCCAAAATTTGTGAGAAAATTACCAAGAATAGATGGGTAAAACACCTGGAAGATAACATATTAAACCCAAGACAATTCGGGTTCAGACAAGGTAGATCATGCACCACAAACTTGGTATGCTTCTACTCAAGACTAATAGACATAGTGCAAGAAAGAAACGGATGGGCTGATTGTGCATTCCTAGACTTGCAAAAAGCATTTGACAAAGTACCACACAGAAAACTACTAAAAAAACTGGAACACATAGGAGGAATACGAGGGAACCAACTAAAATGGATGGAGGACTTCCTGACTGGAAGAAAGATGAGAGTAGTACTCAGAGAAAAATATTCAGATTGGAAAGAGGTGATCAGTGGAGTACCGCAAGGATCTGTACTGGCTCCAATAATGTTTGCTATCTATATGAATGATATGGACGAGGGCGTGAACTGTTACATGAGCTTCTTTGCTGATGACGCCAAACTGTTAAGGAAAGTAGAAACTGATAAGGACTGTGAAGCACTGCAAGAAGATCTGAATAGGGTATGGAACTGGAGTCAGAAATGGGAAGTGGATTTTAATACTAAGAAGTGTAGCATAATGGAGTTTGGAAAAAGCAAAAACAGAATATCAAGAAAATATACAATTGGAACCAAGGAAGTAAAGAAAGTAGGATCCGAAAAAGACTTGGGAGTTATTATCACAAATGACTTGTCCTATGATACACAGATTAACAAAATTGTGGGGGAGACTTACAACTTGCTAAGATCAATAAAAGTGGCTTTTGCTTACCTGGACGAAGACATGATAAAAAAAATATTGGTTACATTAATAAGGCCTAGACTAGAGTATGCGGCGACATTGTGGTCCCCCAGTACCAAAAAGAACATAAAGAAAATAGAAAAAATCCAAAGAGCAGCTACAAAAATGGCACCTGCACTTGCAAACCTATCATATGAGGAGAGATTGGCTAAACTGGAGCTACCGACACTGGAGCAAAGAAGAGAGAGAGGAGACCTACTGACCATCTACAGAATCATGAAAGGCACAGAGATACTTGATAGAGAAGAATTACTAAACTGGGACAAGAGAAACACAAGAGGACATGGAAGGAAATTAAGAAAACATAGCTATAGAAGAGAACTGAAGAAAAACAGTTTTCCTCATAGAGTTTTAGACACTTGGAACAAACTGGATAATGAAATAGTAAGCGCAAAAACCATTCACGAGTTTAAAAGCAAACTAGACACTGAGAGATACAATGGCGGGACAACGCGAGCATAGCTCCCCTTCCCACAAAATACAACTAGGTAAATACTATGGACACCCAGTACCAAAAAGAACATGAAAAAATTAGAATACAAAAAGCAACAGCAAAACTGGCACCAACCCTTTCCAAAATGACATGAACAAAGACTGTCCAAATTAGAATTACCAACTCTGGAACAAAGAAGGGAAAGAGGAGACCTGCTATCTATAGAATTATGAAAGGAATGGAAATCTTAGATAAGAATGATTTATTGAAATGGGACAAAGGAAAAACAAGACAAGAAAAGAAACTCAAGAAAGATAATTACAGAAGAGATCTGAGAAAATAGTAGCTTCCCACACAGAATAATATATACCTGGAACAAATTAGACAAAGAACCAGTGTGTGTAAACACTGTTTAAGATTTTAAGAAAAAACTTGATATTGAAAGATACAAAGACGGGTCACCACAAGCATAGCTCCCTTCCCATATAATACAACTAGGTAAATACAGGCATGGCCATTGCTTTGAACATACAACAGATCACCCCCACCTTTTTGTGGTTTCTATCCTGATGAAAGTGTTTAAATCCCATTCAGCTTCAAACTCTCCACCATTTAACCATGGCTTGGTTCTTCCTATCATATCAAGATTATCACTCTTTTGATATATGCCTAGATTTCTTGGAATCTGTTCCTAGTACTATGAGCATTAAGGTACATGGTTTTAAGAAACTCGTGATTATTTCTTTTTGACTCATTTTGAGTTTTAACATCTTGCCTTATATCATAATTTTGCTCTTTATTGACACCTTGCTCTATATTGACATTTGGTCCTTCATTGACATTCAATGCCTCATGGATATTTGCCCCATCAAGGACAGTCTCTCTTGGTCATCTGATCTCTCATGTACACCTTGCCCCCTTCCATCACCGCATCCCACACTGGCCACCTGTAATTCATTGACATACTGTCAGGCATCACTTCCTAAAATGATATTCTGTCCTCCACTGACATTATATCCTACTGTGATATTTTGTCCTCCACTATCATTACATCCCATTGTGATATTTTGTCATTCATTGACATTACAACATAATATTTTGTCCTCTACTGACATTGTATATACTCCCTTGCACAATAAGTAATGATAAAATGTCAGGAGAGACACTATTTATTTTTATAAGCTTACAAAACTTTGTCTCCTTCAAAATAATTGCCTCTTGCATCTACACACTTCTGCATGTGTCCCTCCCAATCCTGAAAGACCTCCTCAAAGTCCTTTTTCAGTAGTCCCTTCAGGTAACTTTGCGATGCCTCTTTCAGTTCCTCTATTGACTTGAATCTGGTTCCCCTGAGGCTGTCTTTCATGCGTGGGAACAGGAAGAAGTCGCAGGGGGCTAGGTCAGGGCTGTAGGGTGGGTGTTATACCACTTTCGTTCCCCTATCGGCCATCTAGGTAGTCACCAGCGTTGACTTGTGGCATGGGGCATTGTCCTGGTGGAACCACCACTGACCATTCCTCCACTGCTGAGGCCTCTTCTTCCTCATCTTCTCCCTGAACATTTTCAAAACAGTAAGGTAATATTCCTTATTGACGGTTTGACCCTGAGGAACCCATTTAACATGAATGAGCCCCTGGGAATCAAAGAAAGGAATGACCATGGCCTTCTCTTGCAACCTGCTCATCTTTACCTTTTTGGGTCTGGGGGAGGTCACATGCTTCCACTGAGCACTCTGATGTTTGCTCTTAGGGTCGTAGGTGGACACCCAACTCTCATCGCACGTTACTACCTTATTCAGGAAACCTGAATCAGCCTCTATCATTTCGAGAATGTCAGTGCAACATTCCACATGAGACTGCCTCTGGTCATCAGAGAGGATCTTTGGCACAAACGTAGCACAGACTTTGCGGAGCTTCAGATCTTTGGTCAGAACTATCTCTACTGTGCCAATACTAATACCAACAGCTTCAGATATCATCCTCACAGATATTCGACGGTCTTGCATCACTAACATTTTGCACTTCCTCAATGTTCATCCTCAACCTGTTCATTTCCTTCAGAAAATCTGCTAAACCACTGATTGAAACTTGCTTAGCTCATCTGTTCATCCTCATAGGCCTCCTTTAACATTCCATAAGCTTCTTGTTTGGTTTCTTAAGTTTAACACAAAATTTGATGGCGTAACATTGCCCCATGTTTCCCTGTATCTTGACAAGTGTTCACAGATCGGCAAACTGAATCAGACTGGTTCCACTACGTTCACCACTGCACTCAGACCTACAAATATAGAAAGTTGCCAGTTAGTCATTTTATAGAATATATGTGTGTACTTCACCATGAAGTAGTATTTTGATCAAATCATATTTAATGTCTCGCCTGACACTTTCTCATTATTTATTGAGAAAGGGAGTATATCCCAAAATTATATTTTATCCTACGCTGACATAGAGTAGAAGCCTGATTTAATTAACTAATTCAGCCAAGGTCCAGTCCGCTAAATTGAATTTTCAGTTAAATTGAGCGAGTGAGTGTTGGTGTAACAGTGTTGCCGGAGCAGATTATAAAAATGATACGTACCTAAAAATTCCCTAGTGTACACACACACACACACATACAGTATATATATTATTGTAAGTGAATTATAGGCAGCACAATCGTGAATTGCAAACGAACAGCAACATGCAGTAATTTGTTGCAACATGTGTGTGTGTATTTACCTTGTTGTATTTTACGGGAAGGGGAGCTATGCTCGTGGTGTCCCGTCTTCATATTCATTTTATCTAAACTATTTTTAAATTCATATATTGTTTTTGCACACACCACTGTCTCATCTAACTTGTTCCAAATGTCTATTACTCTGTGAGGAAAGCTGTTCTTTTTCAGATCTCTTCTATAGCTGTCTTTCTTGATTTTCTTTCCGTGCCCTCTTGTATTTCTATCATCCCATTTTATCAGATTCTATCAATAATTTCTATGCCTTTCATGATTCTGTAAATAGCTATCAAATCTCCTCTCTCTCTTCTTTGCTCTAGTGTCTGTAGTTCAAGTTTTGCTAGTCTCTCCATTTGTGTGTGTGTGTGTGTGTCGTGTAACAATGATATGAGCTGTCTGTGAATTTTGCGGAATATTAGTCATAGCTTCGTGTTTGGTTCGATGTACATAATTCTAGCAATTAATAGGACTGGGCAGTTGGTTTTTGGATAGTGAGCGTTATTGTTGTGTTGTTGCAGAAAACGTAGTTCGTTGTTATAGAAGTGTTTTTCGTGGTGATTATTATCGCGTACTGATTTTGAATTTTCCCATCAACTTACTGTTTCATTATTTTGTTTTCCTATTATACTGTCTATTTCTACTTGAATATATTTCTGCTACAATTATACTTTATACATATACTGAATTATATATCACAGTATTGTATATATATTATAGTACGTATATTATAAATTTTTCCTTGACTCCACCACCACAATCTGGTAACATCTGTTAACATTGGACTCTGAGACACGCATGTGGCCAGTTGACGGAAAATGCTCAACTTAGCTTACCGTTCCCGCTAAATTGAGCCATTTCCGTAGACGCGCATCTGGCCAGCTAGTGGAAAATGGTCAACTTAGCGGACCATTTCCGCTAAGTTGAGCATTTTCGTTATTGCTATTTGCAGTTCGCTAATTTGAGCTTCCACTAAATTGAGATTTGTTAAATCGGGCTTCTACTGTATTGCTCAACATCATTGCTAAGCCCTACTCTGTTTTCCCCAATACACTCTATTTCCCTTTCCCTTTGAGTTTCTACCTCAAAAAAGGAACTTGTTCATTGCACTCTCCAACAATGAGGTTTGTATAAACACCTTTGCCTCTGCAAGTAAGGTGGATCCCATCAGAAGCATAAAGGTCATGACGCCTAGAAAAGAGATAACAAAGATCAAGAGAGTGGTATCCCAGTTGCATGCACAATAGTGACAGTTCCAACACTCCTCCATCTCCTGAAGGAGGACCTTGTAATTCCAAACAAGTTCCTCTGATCTCACGCTACCCACATTGTAACTTCCCATATGTATATATATATATGATGATATGTTTTAACATCACAAACTCCCCCTATTGGAACACTAGGATGGTGACCCTCACAGAGGTCTTTGTAGCATGAAATTTAATAACCATGCCCTTGTTTCAACTTTGCCAGTGGCAGGATTCGAACCTCCATCCCCTTGACCTTTCCGCAAGTAATGACACCCTAACCCACTCAGCCAGCGAGCTTTCATATATATATATATATATCTATATATACAGTATATACATATATATATATATATATATCTATATATATATATATATACATGTATTTACCTAGTTGTATTTACCTAGTTGTATTTTGCGGGAAGGGGAGCTATGCTCGTGATGTCCCGCCTTTGTATCTTGCAGTGTCTAGTTTGTTTTTAAACTCATGAATGGTTTTTGCGCATACTATTCCATTGTCCAGTTTGTTCCAAGTGTCCAAAACTCTATGAGGAAAACTGTTTTTCTTCAGTTCTCTTCTATAGCTATGTTTTTTTATTTTCTTTCCATGTCCTCTTGTGTTTCTTTTGTCCCAGTTAGGTAAGTTCTCTCTATCGAGTACCTCTGTGCCTTTCATGATTCTGTAGATGGTCAATAGGTCACCTCTCTCTCTTCTTTGCTCCAGTGTCGGTAACTCCAGTTTAGCCAATCTCTCCTCGTATGATAGGTTTGCAAGTGCAAACATGTGTGTATATACATGTGTGTGTGTATATATATATATACACTAGAAAGAATTCAAAGAGCAACAACAAAGATGGTGCCAACACTCTCCAATTTGACATACAAACAAAGATTGGATAAACTAAATTTACCAACCCTAGAACAAAGAAGAGAAAGAGGTGATTTGCTAACCATCTACAGAATCATGAAAGGGATGGAAATTCTTGATAGTGATGACTTGATAACATGGCACAGAAGAAAAACAAGAGGACACAAGAAGAAATATAAGGACAGTTATAGAAGATATCTGAAAAAGAATACCTTCCCACACAGAGTGATAGATATCTGGAACAAACTGAATGAGGAAACAGTAAGTGCTAAAACTATACATGATTTTAAGAACAAACTGGATGTGGAAAGATATATATATATATATATGATTTGTTTCTATTCAAGATTGATAGATATATTGCAAGAAAGGGATGGCTGGCAGACTGTGCCTTCCTGGACTTGCAAAAGGCATTTGATAAGGTACCACACAGAAAATTGCTATATAAACTGGAGACAATAGGAGGCATACATGGAAAACTATTGAATTGGATGGAGAACTTCCTACATGGAAGTAAAATGAGAGTAGTGCTCAGAGACAAATATTCAAAATGGGAAGAAATGAGTAGTGGCATCCCACAGGGGTCAATACTAGCTCCGATAATGTTTGCTATATATGTAAATGACATGGATGAAGGTACTGAAAGTTACATGAACTGCTTTGTGGATGACGCAAAGCTATTAAAGAGAATAAACTCTGAAAGAGACAGTGACTCATTAGAGTAATCTGAACAAACACTCAGAGTGGAGCAAGAGATGGGAAGTAGAATTCAATATCAAGAAGTGCAGTATAATTGAATTTGGGAAAAGCAAGAATAGAATATAAGGACAGTATAAGTGGTTCTTCTCTTCCTTGTTCTCCCCTGTAGAACAAACTTTCTTCACTCTCGACCACAATATTTTGACCACACTTCTCTTGTGTACAATCAGGTGGCAACTGTCATAGTCGACCAGCTTGTCTATGTGTGTACCCTTTCTGTACACCTCTGTGGTCAGACAATTCCTCAGTCTTGTAACCAACACATCCAGGAATGGTAGTCTCTCATCTTCTCCTTCCATTTCGAATTGAATGGCCTTATAAGAGAGAGGCCAAACGTAGAGTATGGGATCCAATATATTTGACATTTTGCCCAGCAGGGCTTCTTCAGAAATAACACAGTTGAGAAACATTTTACTCCTTATATAGCCTGAGCTTGCGGGGAGAAACAAACAAAAATGGTGTACACACAATTTGTGTAAATTGTTTATTACTTGGTTATTAAAATTGCTAAGGGTTTATTTAATGCAAAAAATCCACTGTTCTGATTTATATTATCAATGAAGGATATAAACATAGATTCAAAACATCTATGTTTCATAGTATGGTTTTCATATTTAATAATCTTAGAATTATTCCAGTCAGCATTGTAGCCTGTATCGAATCTATGTCTAACAACGGCATTATTCATATTGTAAATTTTCATATCATATTTATATTCCAATATTCTTTTATTAATACCACGTTTTAGAAGCAAGTTCATCAGCACTGGGCTTAGTGGGGAACTTGTTTCTAGACCATTTAGAAAATACCAATTTTAACAACATTGTCCCTAGAGAGTTAGTTTGGCTTAGATATGTTGACGATGTACTTATAATAGCTCCTCATAGGTTAGATTTGAGTAGAATTTTAAATCAGTTAAATCTTGTAGAAGATAGTATCAAGTTTACAGCAGAATATGAAACTAACAGCATGTTGCCCTATCTTGATACCCTTTTAATAAGAGACGGAAACAATATAAAGTTTAAAATTTTTAGGAAAAAGACAAATAATAATGATTATGTACATTTTTACTCTGCTACGGATAAGAAAACCAAAATGGGAATTATCATAGGTTCTTATCTTCAAGGCTTAAGAATATGTTCAAAGGAGTACTTGGATGAGGAATTTAATAACACTTTTAACGCTTTTAATGAACTAAAATACCCTTATTTTATCCTAAAAGCCAAGAAGAAAGCTGGAATTATTCATAAAAGAGTAGGAAAAATAAAAAAAATGTACAAAGAGGATCATATTACCTAATACATCAGTTGCAGACAATATTTCCTCATTATTAAACAAGGCTGGTGTTAATGTTGTTAAAACCAGCTCAGTAACAGTTGGCAATCTTATAAAAAGCCAAAATAAGAGCAGGGAAAATGTTCGTCAAGCAGGTATTTACTGTGTGCCATGTTTAGGTTGTGAAAAGGTCTACATTGGTGAAAGTTTCCGTGGTATTGATAAAAGAATATTGGAACATAAATATGATATGAAAATTTACAATATGAATAATGCCATTGTTAGACATAGATTCAATACAGGCTACAATGCTGACTGGAATAATTCTAAGATTATTAAATATGAAAACCATACTATGAAACGTAGAAGTTTCGAATCTGCGTTTATATCCCTCATTGATAATATAAATCAGAACAGTGGATTTTTTGCATTAAATAAACCATTAGCAATTTTAATAACCAAGTAACAAGCAATTTACGCAAATTGTGTGTACACCATTTTTATGTTTGTTTCTCCCCGCAAGCTTGGGCCATATAAGGAGTAAAATGTTTCTCAACTGTGTTATTTCTGAAGAAGCCCTGCTGGGCAAAACATCAAATATATTGGATCCCATACTCTGCATTTGGCCTCTCTCCTACAGTACTGTTGCAGCCTTTGCTGCTTTTACTCATTGAATGGGCTTATTTTTGCCATTTAAGAGGTTGAAGAAGGGTTCCACCTGTTCTTCATAACCACGAAGATGTTGTCCACATATCATACCTACATCTTCAAATGTAGGTAATGCTGTCATCACCACGAAGATGCTGTCCACATATCATACCTACATCTTCAAACGTAGGTAATGCTGTCATCACCGCCCCCTCGAACTGCTGGATTGCCATTTCAGCCATTACCACAGAAATTGGTGAGCCCATTGGTGTTCCAACCCTCTGATGATAGATTTTGTCCCTGTACCTAAAGAAAGTAGAGTCCAAACACAAAAATTGATTATTCCCATAAGCTCCTCTGGTGACAGTTTCTCATTTTTCAAGAAGTCCTTCACGCTCTCAAGTTTAGCCAATGCAGCCTGTTTCAACAAATCTGGTGGCAGTGAGGCGAATATAGATTTCACATCAAATGACATCATGTAATCTTCCTCCAAATTTATCCCATGGATCTCTTCCACAAAGTCAACAGAGTTTTTGAGCATCCTCTCCAACTTTTTCGCTGGGGGCCTGAGTCGTTTGGCCAATACCCTTGTTAGGTTACATATAGGGGAGTCTCTAGAGGCAATGATGGGCCTCAGAGGAACCCCTTCTTTGTGAACCTTTGGCAGTCCATAAAATTTAGGGATGACAGAATCCCCTGGTCTCATCTCATTCCATTCCTATTCTAAAATCAGCCTTGTTTCTTTCAGCTTCTTCAATTCACCTTCTACCTTCCTCTTCAACTTCGTCATTGGATCCCAGGTTACTACTTCATAGGTGTTACCACCTCAGAGTAGCATGGCCACTTTGTCCTTGTATTCCTCCTTATCCAAGATTACTGTCATTCTCCCTTTGTCACTCGAGAGTATCACAATAGGCTGGTCCTATTGTAACCCTGCTGCTGCCTTAGCCTCCTCTGTGGTGAGATTGTGTCCTCAGGATTTCCTTTGTATACCAATGTATATCCCTGATGATAAACTCTGGATGAGGTTCAAAATATTGGAATTAAAACTCTTTCTATGATGAGTCAGCATTTACTTCCTGGACTTCAGCTATTCTTGAACACACACACACACACACACACAACACCGCTCGTCGTCGCTGTCGTCGCGCGACCAAGAAGAAGAGGATTTACGACGAAAAAGGAAAACCTGGTTTGTACTGTAGGGGTGGGGAGTGAACGTGAGTGCCCGAAATGGTATCTATGCAGTGCTAGTTAATTGTGTTAACTCGAAATTAGCAAAAATGAATGAAAACGACTCGAAAGCCAGTTGCGAATCAGAGCCATCTGGCGGCAATCCACTGAACCGCGATGTAAACAATCAACAAAGCACGTGTTATGACAATGATTTCTTAGGGTTTGGTAAGTACGAAAGAAAGAACTTAAGTAGATTATTAGAGATAGAGAGAGAGATGAGCAAAAATAGGACTCGGTGGGAAAATGAAATCATGGACTTAAGAAAAGAGGTCATTGGTTTAATTGATTGTTTATCTAAGACTAACCATGAAATTTCTGACCTGAGAAAAGCTAACTTGGATCTTACAAACGAAATTAAAGAAATGAAAAGAGACATAAATGAACTGAAGAATGATAATTAAAAGAAGAAAACTAATGATAATAACAATAGCGAAAATCTAAAGCAGGAAGTGAACAACAAATTACAAGAATTGACACAAAAGATCGAAGAAAACTTAGGTGGGGACAGTATCCAGGAAATTAAGAAGTGGAAAGAAAATATTGAAAATAAAGAAATTGCTTTCAAAGAAATAGTCAAGCAGCAAATGCAAGATAATGCAAAAGACACAATCATTCAAGTGATTAACGAAAAAGCAAATTGGGTCAGGGACACAGTAGATAGGAAGAAATGTATTGTGGTTTATGGGCTTAAAGAAAAACAAGGACTGGCGAGGTACATGAGAGAAAAAGAAGAAAAAGAGACAGCAGTAGAAATCCTTAATGAAATTCAGAGGGGAGACAGTGATTCAGGCACAGACTTAGAAGAGACTTACAGAATTGGTCGCTATACTAAGGATAGGAATCGACCTCTAAAGATAAAACTAAGGTCACAAGTGGTAGTAGAAGACATATTTGAAAAAGTAGGTAACTTGGCAAAGAGTGAAAAATACAATAAGATATGGATAAAAAGAGAAATGAGTACTGATGAATTAGAAAAAGAAAGGGCACTAAGAGAAGAAGCAAAGGAAAAAAACTTGAAAAGATCGGAGACAGAATGCAAAGAATTCCAGTGGAGAGTAATAGACTTGAGATTAAGACAATGGCGCTTCAAAACGAACAAAACAAGGGAAGAAGAAACCAGGGAGAAGGAAGAAAATTAAAAGTGGCCTATACCAACATTGACGGACTAATTTCGGGACTGAACGAACTCAATGATTATCTGTTAGAAGCAAAACCAGACATAATGGGAATTGTAGAGACTAAACTAAGAGGTGAAATACCATCCACTGTTATCGGACAAGATTTATACAACTACTGGATAAAAAACAGGGACAAGAAACAGGGAGGGGGAATCATGTTCTTGGCCAAGAAAGACCTAAAGGTGACAAAAATTGCAGAGGGCAAAGGTAATGCTGAATTGATCATGATAAAAGTCGAAGGCAAGAATATGAAAAGTAGAAAGTTTGTGGTGACTTATGTGCCTCCAAAAACAAGCGCTTGGAAAGAAATCGAACATACAAAAATGCTAGACGACACAAGAAAATCACTCAATGAGATACTAATGGGTAAGGGTAATCTGGTAGTTATGGGGGACTTCAATTGCAAAGAAATTTGTTGGGACAGCATGACAGTGCAAGGAGGAGATGACTCGTGGGGCAATGTACTGCTAGATATGACCATGGAGTACACAATGACCCAATGGGTCCGTGAAAACACAAGGTACAGAAATAATGAAGAGCCATCGAAACTAGATCTAATATTTACAACAGAGCCTGAAATAGTGCATAAAGTCCAGTATGAGACACCAATTGGAAAGAGTGACCATGTACTCATTGAAACTATACTAAAGGAAGAAATAGACATAGAGAGGAACGAAAAGCATAGGAAAGGAAGACTGAGGTACAACAAAACAGACTTTACAAAACTAAAGACATTCTTCCGGAATGCAAACTGGGAAATATTTTACAGGGAAGAAACAGCAGTGGAAGAGAAATGGAATATATTGATGGAAAACTACAATGAAGGGGTAAACAGGCATGTACCAAGACAAAAGCGAGAGAGAGAGTACATTAAATGTTGGTTCAACAAAAGATGCAGTGAGGCAAAAGACAGAAGGGACAAAGCTTGGAAAAAGTGGAGAAAAGACAAAAAACAAAGCAAATGGCAAATTTATGTTAACTATAGAAATGAGTATGTTAATGTGAGAAGAGAGGAGAAAAGGAACCATGAGAAGGATATTATAGACAAATGCAAAGAGCAACCCAAACTATTCTATCGGTATGTGAATGGTAAACTTAAAAACAAACAGGAATTGGTGAAACTATGCCAAGGAAACATAGAATACACAGAAGATTTAGAGATGGCCGAAGTCATGAACAATCACTTTAAATCTGTTTTCACCAGAGAGAAAATACCAAATTGTGACATAGACAAAAACAAGAAATCTCCCCTCATGAATGAGTTTACAGCATCACTAAAGGAAATATCAGAACATTTATCAAGGCTGGATGTCAGAAAATCACATGGCCCGGACGGTATTGCAAATTGGATTCTAAAGGAGTGCAAAGAAGAACTAACAGACAAAATACACATCTTAATAAACAGCTCACTCAAAGAAGGAAAGATACCCGAGGACTGGAAAAACGCTAACATTGTACCAATACACAAAGGAGGAAACAAAGAAGAACCCACCAACTATAGGCCAGTATCACTAACAAGCACCAAAGCCAAAATTTGTGAGAAAATAATCAAGAATAGATGGGTAAAACATCTGGAAGACAATGACATATTAAACCCAAGACAATTCGGATTCAGACAAGGAAGATCATGCTCCACAAACTTAATATGCTTTTACTCAAGACTAATAGACACAGTGCAAGAAAGAAATGGATGGGCTGATTGTGCATTCCTAGACTTGCAAAAAGCCTTTGACAAAGTACCACACAGAAAACTACTAAAAAAAACTGAAACACATAGGAGGAATACAGGGAAACCTACTAAAATGGATAGAGGACTTTCTGACTGGTAGAAAGATGAGAGTAGTGCTCAGAGAAAAATATTCAGACTGGAAAGAGGTGATCAGTGGAGTACCGCAAGGATCTGTGCTGGCACCAATAATGTTTGCTATCTATATGAATGACATGGATGAGGACGTGAACTGCTACATGAGCTTCTTTGCCGATGACGCCAAACTGCTAAGGAAAATAGAAACTGATGAGGACTGTGAAGCACTGCAAGCAGACCTAAATAGGGTATGGAACTGGAGTCAGAAATGGGAAGTGGACTTTAATACTAAGAAGTGTAGCATAATGGAGTTTGGAAAAGCAAAAACAGAATATCAGGAAAATATACAATTGGAACCAAAGAAGTAAAGAAAGTAGGATCCGAAAAAGATTTGGGAGTAATTATCACGAACGACTTGTCCTATGATATACAGATTAACAAAATTGTCGGGGAGACTTACAACTTGCTAAGATCAATAAAAGTGGCGTTTACATACTTGGACGAAGACATGATGAAAAAAATATTGGTTACATTGATAAGGCCTAGATTAGAGTATGCAGCGACATTGTGGTCCCCCAGTACCAAAAAGAATATAAAGAAAATAGAAAGAATCCAAAGAGCAGCTACAAAAATGGCACCTGCACTTGCAAACCTATCATACGAAGAGAGATTGGCTAAACTGGAGTTACCGACACTGGAGCAAAGAAGAGAGAGAGGTGACCTATTGACCATCTACAGAATCATGAAAGGCACAGAGGTACTCGATAGTGAGAACTTACTTAACTGGGACAAAAGAAACACAAGAGGACATGGAAAGAAAATAAAAAAACATAGCTATAGAAGAGAACTGAAGAAAAACAGTTTTCCTCATAGAGTTTTGGACACTTGGAACAAACTGGACAATGGAATAGTATGCGCAAAAACCATTCATGAGTTTAAAAACAAACTAGACACTGCAAGATACAAAGGCGGGACATCACGAGCATAGCTCCCCTTCCCGCAAAATACAACTAGGTAAATACAACTAGGTAAATACACACATATATATATATATATATATATATATATATATATATATATATATATATATATATATATATATATATATATATATATATATATATATGAATATCTGGGGAGCAGATTCTCTTGTATGCATGCATTGTTAAAATCGACAGCATTAGTGAGGTTGTTGATCTTCTTGTGGGTATTCTCCAGTTTTCTAACCAATATTCTGCCATTTGGAGGGTGGGCATAGACCAAGTTGCCAAAATGATTCATTTATTTCAACGTTTCGTCTAACAAAGAGACATCTTCAGGAAATTCTGTAACATAGATAATATTGACGTACAGAAAAAAGAAAACATGTAAATCTAAACAATTATACAAATATAGAAATAAATATAAAAAAATGCGCAAAATCACACATTCTAACACTATACACCATCAGCCCATGTATAGTGTTAGAATGTGTGATTTTGCGCATTTTTTGATATTTTTGTAATCTTTCCTAGTGTTTACTTTCTGTATTTATAATCATCCATTTCTTTGCTATTGTCACAATTGAAAAGGCTAACTGTGATTAGCGAAACGTCTTGTATCCTGTTCCACCCATTAGATGGCTTCTATTGGCAACTTGGTTTTTTCTTTACCTCTCCATGCTAGAGAGATTTTTAGAAGACTGGAAACTCATGAGAGCTCAATTTGCTGTTGCATAGAATTCAATATGCCTTAAAGAAAAAAATATATATATGTACAGACGCTCCTCTACTTACGTTCATTCGTTTTACGTTTTTTCGATTTTACGTTTGAACTGACCGTAAAAAAAATTGTAAAAAAAAAAAATTGAGTGAATTTTTTAGTTTAGCGCGCTCTCTGTAGTTCAAACGATACTTACGCATGCGCTGCGTCCATTGTTTACATGGCACAAACGACAGACTGAACGTGCCTTGCCTCCTCCTCCTCCCCCTCCACCACCATCTCAATTTATGTTGCTTGAATTTAATTTATTTGAAATTAATGTTATAATTTTACAATCTTATGTGTATAATTAATGATTTAGGGGTGTTTTATAAGATACGGTAATAGTATTTACGGATGTATGGTACAGTTACAACTTACGTTCATTTTCAACTTACGTTCGGCCGTTCGGAACGTAACTAAAACGTAAGTTGAGGAGCGTCTGTATATATACAGGTATGTATATAGATATATATTTGTATATATATATATGTATATATATATATATATATACAGACGCTCCTCAACTTACGCTTTAGTTACGTTCCGAAAGGCCGAACGTAACGTGAAAATGAATGTAAGTTGTTACTGTACGTTCCAGTAATGTATGACCGTTCAAACTGTACTAAACATCCATAAATTCTATTACCGTATCTTATAAAACACCCCTAAATCATTAATTATAAACATAAAATTGTAAAATAATAACATTAATTTCAAATAGATTAAATTCAAGCAACATAAAGTGAGATGGTGGAGGAGAAGGAGACAAGGCACGTTCAGTCTGTCGTTTGTGTCACGTAAACAATGGGCGCAGCGTCATGCGTAAGTATGGTTTGAACGTCTTGTACTACGGAGAGCGTGCTAAACTCAAAAATTCACTCAAAAATTTTTGTTTTTACAAAAATATTTTAGTCAGTTCAAACGTAAAATCGAAAAAACGTAAAACGAATGAACGTAAGTAGAGGAGCGTCTGTATATGTATATATATATATATATATATATATATATATATATATATATATGTATATATATGTATATATATGTATGTGTATATATATATATTGTATATAAACACATTATATATATATATATATATATATACTTGTATATACACACATATATATACACAATTATATATATATATATATATACTTGTATATACACACGTTATACATATATATATATATATATATATATATATATATACATATATACATGTACATATAACCATCTCCAACCCCTGACCCACTGCCCTTGCATTCACTTCTTGCACCACCCCATCCATGTACAGTATAGATTGAACAGCCAGGGTGACATAACACATCCCTGACGAAGTCCCGCCCCCACCTCAAACCACTCACTCTCTCCATTTCTAATCCTAACACAAGCTCTACTACTCTCATAAAAACTCATGACTGCTCTTAACAGCTTTCCTCCTATCCCATATATCTGTAGTACCTCCCACAGTGTCTTCCTCTCTACCCTGTTGTAAGCCTTTTCCAAATCCATAAAAGCCCAAAAAACATCCTTACCTTTTCCTATAGCTTTCTCACATATCTGTCTTACCACAAAAATCTGATCTATACAACCCCTACCTGTCCTAAAACCACACTGTTCCTCACCAATTACTCCCTCTGTTCCTCTCCTAATCCTCTCAATCAGGACCCTCCCATAAGCCTTCCCAACTACACTCAACAAGCTGATCCTTCGGAAACTACCACACTCACACTTGTTCCCCTTTCCTTTGTAAAGTGGAACTATACAGGCACTCCTCCAGTCCTCTGGCACTCTACCCTCTCTTAAACAAACACTAAATAACCTCACCAGCCAGTCCACCATAACTGTACCTCCTTTTTTCAGACATTCTGCATGGAGTTGAAATGATGGATGATAAGAAATTAATCAATTTATCCTGAACACCCTGTATGTATATATATATATATATATATACATATATATATATATATATATATATATAAATATATATATATATAAATATATATAAATATATATATACATGTGTGTGTATTAACCTAGTTATATTTTACAGGAAGGGAGCTACGCTCATGGTGTCCCATCTTTGTATCTCAGTGTCTAGTTTGCTCTTAAATTCATGAATGGTTTTTTCAACACTATTGTTTTGTCCAGTTTGTTCCAAGTGTCCACCACTCTGTGTGGAAAACTGTTCTTCTTCAGATCTCTTCTATAACTATCTTTTTTGAGTTTCTTTCCATGTCTTCTTGTGTTCCTCTTGTCCCAATACAACGAGTCCTCTCTATCAAGTATTTCTGTACCCTTAATGATTCTATAGGTGGTCAGTAGGTCGCCTCTCTTTACTCCAAAGTTGGTAATTCCAATTTAGCCAGTCTGTGTATATATATATATATATATATATATATATATATATATATATATATATATATATATATATATATATGTATACCCACAGACTAAAAAATAAACAGGAAATACTTAAATTACGTCAAGGTAACAGGTGAATACACAGAAGATACAGAAATGGCAGATATTAAGAACAAACACTTCAAATCTGTATTCACCAAAGAAAAAGAAAATCTACAAAACTGTGATCAAAGAAATGAAGTAAGATTTCCTCCAATGAAGGAATTAAATATTACTCAGAATGAAATAAGGAATCAAATATTAAAGCTTGATGTTAACAAATCACATGGCCCAGACAGAGTTGCAAACTGGATACTAAGGAATGTATAGATGAACTAACAGGAAAAATATACAAAATATTTGAATGCTCAAAGAAGGAAAATTACCAGGAGACTGGAAAAATGCCAATATAGTGCCAATATATAAGGGGGGAAATAAGGAAGACCCAACAAATTATAGACCAGTGTCCCTAATGAGTACAATAGTTAAAATTTGTGAGAGAATCATCAAAGATAGATGGACAAAATATCTGGAGGAGAACAATATACTGAACCTGAGGCAATTTGGATTCAGACAGGGAAGATCATGTACCACTAATTTGATTTGTTTCTATTCAAGATTGATAGATATATTGCAAGAAAGGGATGGCTGGGCAGACTGTGCCTTCCTGGACTTACAAAAGGCATTTGATAAGGTACCACACAGAAAATTGCTATATAAACTGGAAACAATAGGAGGCATACATGGAAAACTATTGAATTGGATGGAGGACTTCCTACATGGAAGAAAAATGAGAGTAGTGCTCAGAGACAAATATTCAAAATGGGAAGAAATGAGTCATGGCATCAAACAGGGGTCAGTACTAGCTCCAATAATGTTTGCTATATATGTGAATGACATGGACGAAAGCATTGAATGTTACATGAACTTCTTTGCAGATAACGCAAAGTTATTAAAGATAATAAACTCTGAAATAGACAGTGACTCATTACAGAGTGATCTGAACAAAGTCTCAGAGTGGAGCAAGAGTTGGGAGGTAGAATTCAACATCAAGAAATGCAGTATAATCGAATTTGGGAAAAGCAAGAATAGGATATCAGGACAGTATAAAATTGTTGGAAAAGAAGTAAAGAAAGTAAATTCTGAAAGGGACCTAGGAGTAATCATCTCCAAAGACATGTCGCCAGATAAACATATAGATAAAATAGTCGGAGAAACATACAGTTTGTGGAGATCAATAAAGGTGGCCATTAAATACCTGGATAAGGAAATGATTAGAAAATATTACAAACACTGATAAGGCCAAAACTGGAATATGCAGCACTGATATGGTCACCCAGTACAAAAAAGAATATAAGAAAATTAGAAAGAATACAAAGAGCAATGACAAAGATGGCTCCAACACTTTCAAATTTGACATATGAACAAAGACTGGCCAAACTGGAATTCCCAACTTGGAACAATGAAGAGAACAAGGGGACCTACTAACCATCTACAGAATCATGAAAGGAAAAGAATGCCTTAATAGAGAGGACATATTAAAGTGGGACAGAGGACATGCAATGAAACTCAAAAAGGACAACCACAAAAGAGACCTGAAAAAGAACAGCTTTCCACATGGAGCGATATATATATGGAACAAATTGGATGAAGAAATAGTGTGTGCAAACACAATACGAGAATTTAAGAACAAACTTGATCTTGCGAGATACAAAAACGGGTCACCACGAGCATAGCTCCCCTTCCCATGAAATATAACTAGGTAAATACGCACATACACACACAAACAGAATTTCAAAAAATTACAAAACTGGTGAAAATGAAATAAAAAAAAGTGCACTCAAAAAGGGACCTTGGAGTGATAATCAGCAATGACATGACACCGGACAGACATATAAACAAAATAATAGGTGAAACATACAACCTACTAAGGTCAGTGAAAGTGGCATTTGAATACTTGGATGAAGAAATTATAAAAAAAAAAAATATTATTCACAATGATTAGACCAAAACTGGAATATGCAGTGACACTATGGACACCTAGTACTAAATAGAATATAAGGTAAACTAGAAAGAATACAGAGAGCAACAACAAAGTTGGTACCAGCTCTTTCCAAATTAACATACGAACAAAGATTATCGAAACTAGAACTACCAACACTAGAGCAAAGAAGAGAAAGAGGTGACCTACTGACTATATATAGAATCATGAAAGGAATGGAAATCCTTGACAGAAAAGATTTACCATATTTTACGGCTTACAAGACACACTTTTTTTCCTAAAAAATACCCTGAAAAATGCTAATGCGTCTTCCAAGATGAATGTTGTATTGCAAGGCAACACCCAGGCTCATGTAAGCTTGGACACTTGACCGATAGCGACATGGATTTGTATGTTGAGTCATTACACTATGATGTTAGCTTAAGTACTATTTAATTCAACCTTTTATATTATGTAAACTCAGTACTTAGCTGTTACAAGTATTTCCAATACCATAATTCCTGGAGCCTACTCGGCATGTTGAGAAAACGGGCCATTCCCTCGTCTCATAGCAACACACACACATACACATGAACGCACGCAAATGCCAGGTGCCTTTATCAGTCACCACCAGGCTATCACACGTGTCATAAGATTTTTTGTCCTTGAAATTATCACCCATGGCTAGTTCATCAAAACGGTTTAGTTATACTATCGCATACAAGCTACAAGTTGTACTATATGCCAAAGAACACTGTAAAAGAGCAGCAGAAAGACACTTTGGACCACCGCCTACCAAAAAAATTATTCGGCAGTGGAGTTTTATATATCTACATCCATATTTTTAAAATTTTTATCTTATTTTTATGATAATAAAACCACCCTTGGACAATGAAAAATGTATAGTATATTTACTAATCACCAACCAGTATCATCGCCATACAAACAAAATCGGACAAGTGATTTCGTAATGTAAACAATACGTCCAATACGTGTCATCCTTGCTTCTTATGTTTTAGTGTTCAGTGGTTGGGTATATGGTGAATGTGTTCTTGTATGAGAATGACCTTTTTTTTTCTTAGAATTTTCTTTCAAATATTAGGGTGCGTCTTCCAAGATGCAGTGTCTTGCAAGCCGTAAAATACGGTACTAAAAAATGACAATGGAAAAACAAGAGCTCATGAAAAGAAACTCAAAAAGGACAACTATAGGAGAGATAGGAAAAAGAATAGCTACCCACACAGAGTGCTGGATATATGGAATAACTTAGATGAAAAAACAGTGTGTGCAAATACTATTCACGATTTTAAAAATAAAATTGATGCTGAAAGATTCAAAGACGGGTCACCACGAGCATAGCTCCCTTCCCGTATAATACAACTAGGTACATAAATACACACACAAGAATGAAACCTTATTGTTATTGTGTGTGACAATGGCTATTCGGGGTGACCGGTAAACGTGTATCTCCAGTTCAAGTTTTTTTTTCTGTATAGTTCTGGTAAAAGTGGAAAAGGATAGTGAGAATGAAGAAAGAACAACGAAAAGAGGATTGGAAGTAAGCATAGTTGAGAGTCCAAGAGGCATGAAACCCAAACGCCTTTGTGCAGTGGATATACCAAGGAAAAATCCAAGGTGGGAAGGTGATGTATTTTCTGGTTTTCAAAGAAATACAAGTGAATTAGGAAGAAATCTTGATATAGTCAGAGAAATCAGGTACAGTAGTGCACTAAGAAAGCGAGAAGTAAGCAAACTGATGGAAGAAATTATAGATTTGAAATTCGATTACCGAGCGGTACACAAAGATTGATTATTCTATGAAAAAGCAATGAACAGACCATAAAAGAATTGAATGACCTAAAAAGTGAAATAGATAGACTAGAGAGAGAAAATTAAAAATTAAAAAATGAGGATAAAAGTAAAAATAATGAACTAAAAAAGGAAGTTAAATAACAGTTGAAAGTAGTGACCAGTAAAGTAGCAGAATCAATTAACAGACCTAATTGAAATAAAAAGTGAGTGGAAAAAAGAACTGGAAAACCAAGAAATATCTTAAAAAAAAAAATTAAAAGAGCAGATGGAAGAAAACACAAAAGAAGCAGTTATAAAAGTAATAAAAGAAAAGGAAAACCTGGTGAGCGACACAATTGACAAAGGAAAGTGCATTGTGGTCCATGGAATACAAGAAAAACATATGTATAGATACCAAAAAGAAAAGGAGGAGAAAGAACTAGTCAAAGAAATCCTGAAAGAAATACAGGATGAAGATCAAGATCTAATTAAAGAAATCAATGAAATTCACAGGATAGGTAAATACTCTAAAGATAGACATCATAGACCTATAAAAAATAAAACTAAGAACACAAATGATGGCAGAGGAAGCATTATCAAAAGCGGTAAAACTGGCAAATAGCGAGAAATTAAAAAATATAAGAATACAAAAGGAAATGAATAATGAAGAAAAAGAGAAAGATAAAGCACTTAGAATTGAAGCAAATGATAGGAATGAAAAGAGAACAGTCGGAAAAGAACGAGTTTTTTTTGGAGAGTGCTGGATTTGAGAAAAAAAAAAATGGTATATCAAGAAAATGGAAACCTAAACCAAAAAAGAAAAGAAAACACGAAAATAAAAGTGGCATACACTAACATCGATGGTATGATCTCTGGGATAAACAAATTAAACGACTATCTAGAAACAGAAAAACCTGACATCATGGCCATAGTAGAGACAAAATTGAAATGACCGCTATTAACAAGTATAGTAGGACATGGTCTATATAACCAATGGGCAAAAAACAGAGCTGAAAAGCAAGGAGGTGTCATGATATTGATTAAAAAAGGGTTAAATGTGACAAAGATTAATGAAGGTCAGGGAAATACAGAAGTAATTATGATTAAAATTGCCAACAAAAAGATGAAAAGCAGAAAATTTGTAGTGCATGTACCACCAAAAACCCATGCATGGTCAGATAGTGAACATTCCAAATTATTGGAAGAAACAATAAAGGTGCTAAACAAGTTACTGAAAGAAGGGGGAAACATAGTAATCATGGGCGATTTTAATGCAGACATAATTTGGGAAGAAATGACAGTTAAAGGGGGAGATGAACTCTGGAGCAACACGCTACTAGATATGACCATTGAATACACTCTAACACAATGGGTTAAGGAAAATACTAGATATAGAAATAATGACGAACCATCAAAACTAAACCTAATATTGACTTCTGAACCAGACATTGTAAACAATGGAGTATAAAACACCAATTGGAAAGAGTGACTACATACTAATAGAGTTTGAATTGAAAGAACAAAGCAATATAGACAGAAATGATAAACATAGAGAAGGAAGATTTATGTACAACAAAACAGACTTTGTAAAGCTAAGGAAATTTTTCCAAAATGCAAATTGGGATAGGTTCTCAAAAGAGGAAACAAACATGGAAGACAAATGGAACATATTTAAAGAAAATTATAAAGAGGGAGTCAACAAATATGTACCAAAAAAGAAACAAAAAGAGATTTACATAAAATGTTGGTTTAACAAAAGATGTAGTGAGGCTAAAGCCAGGAGAGATAAAGTGTGGAAAAAATGGAAGAAAGATAGAAAAACATCCAAATGGCAAACTAATCTGTAAACATATGCAGGAAAGAAAAAAAAAGAATATGAAAGGGATATTATAGACAAATGTAAGGATCAACCAAAACTCTTTTACAGATATGTAAATGACAAACTAATAGACAAGCATGACAAAGTTAAATTGCGTAAAGGAGATAAAGAGTACATAGATGACATAGAGATGGCAGAAGTTATGATCAGACATTTCAAATCTGTCTTTACAATTGAGAGTTCCCAACCCTGGGAGGATGAACAATTTGAAAGTTTACCCATGATGAAGGAAATAAAAATAACACAAAGGGAAATAAGAGATCAAATAAAAAGCCTAGATGTCACAAAGTCGCATGGACCGGATGAATTTGCAAATTGGATATTGAAAGGGTGTATAGACAAACTGACAAATAAAATACACAAGATAATAGACTTCTCACTAAAAGAGGGAAAGGTACTGCAAGATTGGAAAGATGCAAACATAGTACCAATACATAAAGGAGGAAACAGGGAAGATCCTACAAACTTTAGACCGGTGTCCCTCACAAGCACAGGAGCAAAATTATGCAAAAAGATCATTAGGAGCAGATGGACCAAACATTTGGAAGAAAACAAAATGATAAACCCCAAACAATTTGGTTTTAGAAGTGGAAGATCATGCACCACAAATCTAATCTGCTTTTATTCGAGACTAATTGAAACAATACAAGAGATGGATGGGCAGACTGCACCTTCCTGGATTTGCAGAAAACTTTTGACAAGGTACCACACAAAAAATTATTAAGCAAAATTGAAAAAATAGGAGGAATTCAAGGCAAACTGTTGGAATGGATAAAGGACTTCTTAACTGGGAGAAAAATGAGAGTGGTACTTAGAGACAGAAATTCGAAATGGGAAGATGTAAAAAGTGGCATCCCACAGGGCTCTGTTTTGGCTCCCATAATATTTGCCATATACATAAATGATATGGATGAAGGAGTAAGTTGTTATATGAATTTTTTTGTTGACAATGTTCAATTACTCAAGAGAGTGAAAACAGAGGAAGATTGTGGATCGCTACAAGATGACTTGCATAAAGTATGGAAATAGAGCCAGAAACACGAGATGAATTTCAACATCAAGAAATGTAGCATAATGGAATTTGGAAAATGCACAAATAGAGTTTTGGGAAAATATTCAATGGGAAACAAAGCAGCAAAGAAAGTAAACTCAGAAAGGGACTTAGGAGTAATCATCTCAAGTGATTTGACTCCCGACAAACATTTAAACAAGTTATTTGGGGAGACCTACAATTTATTAAGATCAATGAAAGTGGCCTTCGACTACATGGATGAAGAGATTGTTAAGAAATTGTTACATTGATAAGACCAAAGTTAGAATATGCTATATCAATGTGGGCACCTAGCACAAAGAAAAACACAAGGAAGTTAGAAAGAATCCAAAGAGCGGCGACAAAGATGGCACCCACACTATCAAATTTGACATATGAACAAAGATTGGAGAAATTACAGCTGTCAACATTAGAGCAGAGAAGGGAAAGAGGCAACTTGTTGACCATATTCAGAATTATGAAAGGGATGGAAGTTCTTGATAGAGATTACCTACTAAAAAGGGACAAGAGAGAAACAAGAGGACACACAAAGAAATTAAAGAAAGATAGTTACAGATGAGACCTGAAAAAGAATAGTTTCCCACACAGAGTGATTGATGTCTGGAATGGGTTGAAAAGTGAAACGGTGAATGTCAGATCTATACACGAGTTAAAATCTAAACTGGACATGTAAAGATACAAAAACCAGCCACAACGAGCATAGCTCCCATCCCGTAAAATACAGCTTGGTAAATACACACTTGGAAAGAGTGACCATATACTTATAGAGACTGAACTTCTCATCTTCTCACCATACTCCAGGTAGGGCAGTTGCCCTGTCAGTTGTGATGCCTTGCAAAGTTTCTCCATTGGGTTCGATATCTGTACCTCTCTTCATCTTCTATCTTCTCCATTGCCTCTCCTCTCATTTCTATTGCTTCCCCAATTCTATCCTTCCATCTTTTCCTGGGTCTCTCTCTTGGCCTTGTCCCTCTCAGTGTCCAGAGGTAATACCTTAGAGGATACCTTTCTATGTCCATCCTCATCACGTGTCCATACCATCTCAATTGACTTCTCTTCACAAATGTTAATATTAGTTCCACACAAAGCTCCTACTGGACATCAACATTTCTCCTCCAGTCTCTCCTTGTTATTCCCTTAACAAGGTGTAGGACTCGTAATTCTGCCATTTGAATCTTACTCTTTAGCTTAGCTGTCAACGTCCATATTTCTGATCCATAAGTTAACAAAGGCCTTAGTATCATTTTGTAAATCAAGACTTTAACCCTGGTTGGTATACTTTTTTCCTTTAGCAGTGGGTACAAGAGTCTTAGACTTTTAGTGTAGTTGCTAATTCTGTTGTTTATTTCTGTTCCCATGTCACATTTTTCATTAACATTTACTCCTAAATACTTAAGATTTCCTACTAAATTTAATGGGACCCCTTCAATTTTAATTTGTATTTCCATATTGTATCTTTCTCTTGAAACCACCATGATTTCTGTCTTATTCTTGTTTATTAACTTAAAGAAGAAATATATATGGAGAGAAATGAAAAGTATAGGAAAGGAAGATTGATGTACAACAAAACGGACTTTTGAAAACTAAAGAAATTTTTTCAAAATGGAAATTGGGAAAAATTCTACATGGAAGAGACAAATGTGGAAGAGAAATGGGAGATCTTGATGGATAACTATAATGAAGGAGTGAATAGGTATGTACCAAGAAAGAACCAAGAGAGAGTGTACATCAAATGCTGGTTCAACAGAAGATACAGTGAGGCAAAAGATAGAAGAGAAAAAGCTTGGAAAAGATGGAGAAAAGATAAAAAACAACCTGGAAAATGGCAAATACATATAAACTATAGAAATGAGTATGTAAAAGTGTGAAGAGAGGAAAAAAGGAACTATGAAAAAGACATAGAAAAATACAAAGAGCAACCCAAACTATTCTATAGATATGTGAATGGTGAACTTAAAAATAAACAGGAAATGAGGAAACTATGCCAAGGAAATACAGAATACACAGAAGATCTAGAAATCAACAAAGTCATGAATAATCACTTCAAGTCGGTTTTCACAAGAGAGAAGTACAGTATTGGGATGAAGGAAGCGAAATGCAATCTCCCCCCATGAGTGAAATAATAACACAAAAAGAAATAATGGAGCATTTAACAAACCTTGATGTTAGGAAATCTCATGACCTGGACGGAATTGCAAATTGTATACCAAAAGAATGCAAAGAAGAACTAATGGATAAAATATATAACATAATATGTGATACTCTAAAGAAAAACAATACAGACCAGTGAAAGTAATGCTTAGATCACAAACAATTGCAGAGGAAGTATTATCCAGAACAACAAAATCAGCAAATAGTGAACAATACAAAAATATATGTTTAAAAAAGAAATGAGTGAAGAAGAAAAAGAAAAAGAACTTAGAAACCAAGCAAATGAAAAAAAGAAAAGACAACTGAAATTGAAAAGAATTGTTTTTTTTTTTTTTGTTTTTTTTTTGAGTGGTGGACCTGAGGCTGAGAAAATGGTATATAAGGAAAAAGGAAACAAAGCAGACAGAAAAAGATGAGGAGAAAGGAAATTAAAAATAGCTTATATCAGTATAGATGGAATAACTTCAGGAATGAATGAATTAAATGATTATCTGGCCTTAGAAAAACCAGACATAATGGGAATAGTGGAAACTAAAAGTGTACTCTACCACTCAACACTGTGAGACAAGGTTTATACAATTGTTGGATGAAGAATAGAAAGGATAAACAGGGTGGGGGATTATTAATTTTGACTAATAAAGATTTAAATGTAACAAAAATAACTGAAGGAGAAAATAATGTAGAATCAATATGATACAAGTTGAAAGCAAAATATGAAGAGTAGAAATTTGTAGTGGTGTATGTGCCCCCTAAAACACAGTCCTGAACAAAAAGTGATCATTCCAAAATATTAGAAGATACAAAATATCAATTAACTAATACACTGAAGGACAGAGGAAATATAGTAATTATGGGTGACTTTAATTCAAAAGAAATATGTTGGGAAGAAATGACAGTGAAGGGTGGAGAGGAACTCTGGGGCAACATCCTGGTCAATATGACCATCGAATACACAATGACTCAGTGGATAAGGGAAAATACCAGATACAGAGGTAGTGAAGAACCATCAAGGCTGGATTTGATACTTACGACAGAGCCTGAAATTGTCAACAAAATTTATTACAAAACTCCGATAGGAAAGAGTGACCATGTACTAATAGAATTTGAGTTGAAAGAGCAAATGGATCAAAGTAGAAATGAAAAACATAGAATAGGAAGACTAATGTACAACAAAACAAATTTTGAGAAACTCAAAAAATTCTTTCACAACGCGAACTGGGAAAAATTCCGAAACGAAGAAACAGGGATAGAAGAAAAATGGAATATACTAAAAGAAATTTATAATGAGGGAGTGAATAAATATGTACCACAACAAAAAAAAGGAAAGAACATACCTAAAAAGCTGGTACAACAAAATATGTAGTGAGGCTAAAGATAAAAGAGACAAAGCTTGGAAGAAATGGAAAAAAGACAAGAAAACAAGCAAATGGCTAATGTACATCACACTAAGAAATGATAATGTAAAAATACGCAGAGATGAAAAACTAGGAAAAAAATAATAGAAAAATGCAAGGAAGAACCCAAACTATTTTACAGGTATGTAAATGGCAAACTGAAGAATAAAAAAAAATAGAAAAGCTGCACCAAGGTAAATACGAATATACAGAAGAACTGGAAATGGCTGAAATTATGAACCACTTCAAATCAGTATTCACAATAGAAAACTCACCTAACTGTGAGGAAATAGAGAGAGATATCCCCCTCAATGAAAGAAATAATTGCAACACAGAAGGAAATCAGTGACCAAATCAAAACCCTTGATGTCAGATTATCACATGGTCCAGATGGAATTGCAAATTGGATACTGAAAGAATGCATGGAGGAATTAACAGATAAAATATACAATATAATTAAATTCTCACTTCAAGAAGGAAAAGTACCACAGGACTGGAAGAATGCAAACATTGTACTAATTTACAAGGGAGGAAACAAGGAAGATCCATCAAATTACAGACCTCCCTGACAAGCACAGTAGCAAAAATTTGTGAAAAGGTCATCAAAAATAGATGGGTTAAACATTTGGAAGAAAAAACTATACTGAATCCAAATCAATTTGGATTCAGACAAGGAAGATCATGTACAACAAACTTGATCTGCTTCTACTTGAGATTTATAGATATAATACAAGAGAGATATGATTGGGCAGATTGCCTTTCTGGACCTACAAAAGGCATTTGATAAGGTACCACACAAGAAACTAATAAGGAAAATAGAGTCAATAGGTGGCACCAGAGGAAAATTATTGGAATGGATGAAAGACTTCCTGACTGAGAGGAAAATGAGAGTAGCAATTGGGGATAAATTCTGAAATTGGGAAGAAATGATAAGTGGTGTCCCGCAGGGATTAGTACTGGCCCCCAATCATGTTTGCCATATACATGAATGACATGGATGAAGGAGTAGAGTGTTATATGAATTTCTTTGCAGACGATGCAAAAATACTAAAAAAAGTAAGAATGGAGGAGGATTGCAACTCGTTACAACAAGACTTGGACAGGATCTGGAAATGGACTCAAAAGTGAGAAATGAAATTTAATATCAAGAAATGTAGTATAATGGACTTTGGAAAAAGTAAAAACAGAATATTGAGAGATTTTAAAATTGGTGAAGAGGTCAAAAAAGTAAATTCGGAAAAATCCCTTGGAGTGATGATTAGCAAAGACATGACACCAGACAAACATATTAATAAAATAATCAGAGAAACCTTCAATCTATTGAGGTCAATAAAAGTGGCATTTGTCTATTTGGATGAGGAAATGATGAAAAAAATTAACTACACTAATAAGACCAAAACTCGAGTACGCAGCAACACTATGGACACCCAGTACCAAAAAGAATATAAAAAAATTGGAAAGAATACAAAGAGCAACAACAAAACTGGCACCAACTCTTTCCAAAATGACATATGAACAAAGACTGTCCAAATTAGGATTACCAACTCTGGAACAAAGAAGGGAAAGAGGAGACCTACAATCTATAGAATTATGAAAGGAATGGAAATCTTAGATAAGAATGATTTATTGAAATGGGACAATGGAAAAACAAGAGGACACGAAAAGAGACTCAAAAAAGATAATTACAGAAGAAATCTGAAAAAAAAAAATAGCTTCCCACACAGAGTGATAGATACCTGTAACAAATTAGAAAAAGAAACAGTGTGGGCAAACACTATTCAAGATTTTAAGAAAAAACTTGATGCTGAAAGATACAAAGATGGGTCACTGTGAGCATAGCTCGTTTCCTGTATAATACAACTAGGTAAATACTTAGAGGGAAAAATATCAAAAGACTGGAAAAATACCAACACTGTACCAATATATAAAGAAGAAAACAAGGAAGAACCAACTAAGTATAGATCAGTCTAGCTAACAAGCACTGTAGCCAAAATTTGTGAGAAAATTATCAAGAATAGATGGGTAAAACACCTAGAAGAAAATAATATAATAAACCCAAGACAATTTGGGTTCAGACAGGGAAGATCATGTACCACAAATTTAATCTGTTTTCACTCTAGACTAATAGATATAATACAAGAAAAGGATAGAGGGGCTGATTGTGCTTTCTTGGACTTACAATAAGCTTTCAACAAGGTACATACATTTACCAAAGGCTTTTTTTTCCCTTACAAGGGAGGTAGCCAAAAAAAAACAAAGGCATAGAAACCACTTGCACCTATTCCATCCCCATCACACTCGACTTCCCTCCACCCTCCCTCTTATCCTGACACCTCCTGGATGATGGGTCATCCCTGCACCTTGTCCACTGCCCTGGGTCAGAAGCAGTGTGGCAAGACACAGCACATCCACAGCAAGGCTGCTTCATTAAATTGGTGACCCCCCCCCCTCTCCGTCTCCTCATGCAGAAAAGGGGAAGACAGGGAGAAATCCCTCTGGGCTGCGTCTAATTTTTCTCACACACACTCCCTCATCCCCCACCACCCATTCCACCTCATGGATCACATCATCATCCATATACAACCACTCTCCATTCATCCTTGTCTTGTGTCCTCTCCCATCATTTCTCAACAGACATTCCCCTCTTCCCCAAAGCCCCTTTTACCCCATCCATCCATCTCATCCTAGGTTGCCCCCTCATGTTCACTCCTTCCACATCTGCCTTCCACACCTCTTTTACTTGTCTTTTTTCACTCATTCTTTCCATGTGTCCAAACCATCCCAATACTCTTTCATCAACCCTATCTCCCAACTCCCTTTCCACCCCTGTTCTCCTCCTCACCTCTTCATTTCTCATCTATCCAGCCTAGTGACCCCTATCATACTTCTCAGACACCTCATCTCAAACACATTCAAACTCTTCTCTTCCTCTCTTATGTTCCATGTTTCTGCCCCATACAGTACTGTCAACACAATCACTCCTTCATACAATCTTCTCTTAGCATCCATTCCCAAATGTCTATTTCTCATTACACTTTTTAATCCACCAAGGCATTTACTTGCTTCTCTCAATCTATATTCTACCTCCACCTCCACCTCCACTCTTCCCTTTCCTGCCACATTCACACCCAAGTATTTAAAAATATCCACTTCCTCCAGTCTCTCTCCCTTAATACTCACTTCCAGTTTGCTGCCACTTTCACCCCTTGTACATCTCATTATCTCTGATCCTGGTACAAGTGCAGTGTCTTCAGCAAACAACAACTGGCTTATCTCCCACTTTTCTCCATTTCCTTTAACTATCTCCAATCCCTGACCCAGCACCCTTGCATTTACCTCTTGAACCACCCCATCCATGTATAGATTGAACATCAAGGGTGACATAACACATCCCCGATGAAGTCCCACCCCCACCTCAAACCACTCACTCTTTCCATTTCTAATCCTGACACATGCTCTACTATTCTCGTAAAAACTCTTGACTGCTCCTAAAAGGTTTCCTATCCTGCATATCTGCAATACCTCCAACAGTGCCTTCCTATCTACCCTGTCATAAGCCTTTTCCAAGTCCATAAAAGCCAAAAAAACATCCTTACCTTTTTCTATAGCTTTCTCACATATCTGTCTTACCATAAAAATCTGACCTACGCAACCTCTACCTGTTCTAAACCCACACTGTTCCTCACCAATTACTCCCTCTCTTCCTCTCCTAATCCTCTCAATCAAGATCCTCCCATAAGCCTTCCCAACTACACTTAACAAGCTAATCCCTCTGAAACTACTACACTCACACTTGTCCCCTTTTCCCTGTGAAGTGGAACTATACAGGCACTCCTCCAGTCATCCAGCACTCTATCCTCTCTTAAACAAACATTAAATAACCTCATCAACCAGTCCACCATCACTATACCTCCTTTTTTCAAACATTCTGCATGACATCCATCCAGACCAGGTGCCTCACCTGCACTCATCATCTTAACAACTGCCTTCAATTCATCCTTTCTTATTTCTCCTCCATTTTCCTCACTCATTACAGTCATTTTCTTAGCGCTTCCCACTGCAACTACCTTTCCCTCCCTATCCTCCTTCACATTTAGCAACTCCTTAAAATACTCTGCTCACCTTCCTATCTCTGCGTTCTCTTCCATTATCATCTCTCCATCTGCACCTTTTACCTTTTCTTCTCTACTTGATTCGCCTCTTCTTCCTCTCTTAATTTCTTTCCAAAACATCTTTTTATTACTTTCAAAATTTCCTGTCATACTCTTACCCCATTTCACATCTGCCTCTTTGCCTCTTTTATCTCATGCTTTACTTCTCTTCTCTTTTCTTTGTACCTCTCATATGATTCCCTTGTCCTATTTTGTAACCGATCTGTGAAAGATCACTTCCTCTCTTCTCCACCCTTCTTTGCTTCCTCATCCCACCACTCACTACCATTATATTTCTTCCTGTCCTCCCAGTTCCACACACCATCTTTGCACACCTTGTGACTCCCTCCCACTCCTCTCTCAGCTTCTTCTTGTACTCCTTCTCCTTTTCTTTCGACAAGGTACCACACAAAAAGTTATTAAAATTGGAAAATATAGGAGGGATACAAGGCAACCTGCTAAACTTGATGGAGGACTTCCTGAATGGTAGAAAGATGATAGCAGTACTCAGAGAAAAATATTCAGGTTGGAAGGAGGTGATTAGTGGAGTAGTGTAAGGATCTGTATTGGCTCCAATAATGTTTGCTATTTATGTGAATGACATGGATGATGATGTATAATGTTACATGAGCTTCTTTGCAGACGATGCTAAGTTGTTGAGAAAAGTAAAAACCAAACCAGATTGCAAATTACTACAGGAAGACCTGAATAAGTTTTGGAAGTGGAGTCAGAAATGGGAAGTGGACTTCAACATTAAGAAGTGTAGCATAATGGAGTTCGGAAAAAGTAAAAATAGAATATCAGGACAATACAAAATTGGAACTAAGGAGGTAAAGAATGTGGGATCTGAAAAAGATCTGGGAGTAATTATCTCAAATTACTTGTCCTCTGATAAACAAAGTTGTCGGAGAATCCTATAAATGCTAAGATCAATAAAAGTGGCATTTACCTATTTGGACGAAGAAATTATTTAAAAAAATATTAGTCACACTGATAAGGCATAGACTAGAATATGCAGCAACATTGTGGTCACCCATTACCTAAAAGAATATAAAGAAAATTGAAAGAATCCAGAGAGCAACCACAAAAAGGGCTCCAGCACTTTCAAACTTGTCATGTGAAGAGAGACTGGCTAAATTGGAGTTACTGACTTTGGAGCAAAGAAGAGAGGCGACCTACTGACCATCTATAGAATCATGAAGGGCACAGAAATGATAGAGAGGACTTGCTAAATTGGGACAAGAAAAACACAAGAGGACATGGAAAAACTCAAAAAAGATAGTTATAGAAGAGATCTGAGGAACATTTTTCCACAGAGTGATAGACACTTAGAACAAACTGGATGAAGTAATCAATAGAGAGGACTTGCTAAATTGGGACAAGAGAAACACAAGAGAACATTGAAAAACTCAAAAAAGATAGTTAGAGAAGAGATCTGAAGAACAGTTTTCCACACAGAGTGGTGGACACTTAGAACAAACTGGATGAAATAGTAGTGTGTGCAAAAACCATTCATAAATTTATGAGCAAACTAGACACTGCAAGATACAAAGGTGGGACACCACAAGCATAGCTCCCCTTCCCATAAAATCCAACTAGGTAAATACACACGTCATTCATCATAGTGGCAACATGCATATATTGGCACTCCTGAAATATAAAAAAAAAAAATGAAACATCTTAACAGTGATACAATCATAGCATACCTAGGGTTTGATATATGGGAAGGGGAGTGCTTGTGGATACATACATATACCAAGGCTTTTTCCCCCTTTCAAGGGAGGTAGCCAGAAAGGGAAAGGCATAAAAACACTCCCACCCATTTCATCCCTAAATACACTCCACACCCCTCCCACCCTCCCTCTCATCTGAGCACCTGGATGACGGGTCATCCCTGCACCTTGCCCACCGCCCTGGGTCAGAAGCAGTGTCGCAAGACACAGCACATCCACAGCAAGGCCGCTTCATTTAGTCGGCGACCCCCCCTCTCCGTCCCCCCTTGCATATAAGGAGAGGACGGGGGAGAAATCCCTTCGGGCTGCGTCAAAATTTGCTCACACATACTACCTCACCCCCACCCCCCGCCCATTCCTCCTCATGCAATCACAACACCATCCATATACAACCATTCTCCACTCACCTCTGTCTTCCGTCCTCTCCCTTCCTTCCTCAACAGACATTCCCCTCTTCCCCAAAGCCCCCTTCACCCCATCCATCCACCTCATCCTAGGACGTCCCCTCATGTTCACTCCCTCCACATCTGCCTTCCATACCTCTTTTACTAGTCTTTCTTCACTCATTCTTTCCATGTGTCCAAACCATCCTAATATTCTTTCATCAACCCTATCTCCCAGCTCCTTTTTCACCCCTGTTCTCCTCCTCACCTCCTCATTTCTCACTCTATCTAGCCTAGTAACCCCCACCATACTTGAAGTAAAATGGAAGAAAAGGATGATGGGCCAGAGAAACCACAAGATGGCTGTCCGCTGCGTTACAGTGTAAACATGTACCCAGAGCCATCTACTGGCGCAAGGGTGAAGCAAAATGTATACCTAGGCTTTAGATCACCAAGAGGCATGAAAAGGTTTCTACTTGATAATGGTGATGAGGGTCATTTCTCTGGATTTAGTGGGTACAAAAGAAGGCTCTTTAGTAGTTATGGACATAGAGAGGGACATGAGAAATGTGAACTGACAATCTTTGGAAGACAAAGACCTAAACAAGTGACATAAAAAAAAGTATACACACAAGAGTTAAGTGCACTTAAAAAAAGACCTGGCCAAATTAAAAAGTGAAAATGAGAGGTTGAAAAATAATGAAAACACAAATGATGAGACCATAAGGAAAGAGGTGGATGAATGGAAAAAAATGCAATGACCGTGGAAGTGGGAAAAGCATAAAAGATGATTTGCAACAGCTTAGAAATGATTGGAAAAAAGACAAAGGGTAAATAATTTCTAAAGAAATAGTTCACCAGTAAATGCAGAAGACTGAAGATGCTGTCATTAAGGTAATTAAAAAAAAAAAAAAAAAAAAAAAAACTTAGTAAGAGATACAGAAGACAAAAAAGTGTAGTAATATATGGTCTAAAGGAAAAACGTAACCCAAATTGGTTCCTGAGAGATAAACAGGATAAAGAATTGGCAAGAAATGTTCTAAAAGTAGTACAAGATAAAGAACAAGAATTAGAAAAGAAAATAGAGGAAGTGCACAGAATTGGTAAATATGCAGAGGGAAAAGGAAAAAGTTAAAATAATAAGTTTATTTGGCAATGAATCACATACATGAAATGCAGATAATGAAAAGAACACATAGTTTGAAATAACAATTACAATTGCCAAAGATAACACAAAAAAGCACATAAGCTTATTTCCATTGTGGTCTTCATTAGACTGTTTTTCTACACTTGCACAGACAACATAGGTAGGGGTTAAGGGGACCAGAGACAGTAGTTGACCTTTAAAGATTAAATTAAGGTCACAAATGGCAGCAGAAGAAATCTTAGGAAAAACAAGAAAATAAGCAAATAATGAACACTATAAAAATATATGAATAAAAAGAAACATGAATGATGAGGAAAGAGAAAAAATTTAGACATTAAGAGACAAAGCTAAAGGAAAAAAAAAAAAAAAAACGGACACCAAAACAATGGGAGTGTTAGATACGAGGCTGAAAAAATTGTGTGTAAAAAAAAAAAAAAAAAAAAAAATCAAAGAACAAGATGGAGCGAATAGAAAATTAAAGTTGGCTTAGATTGGATTAATCTCAGGATTAAATGAACTAAAAGATTAACTGTCAGAAGCAAAACCAGACATAATGGGAATAGTGGAGACAAAATTAAGGTCCACTTGTACCAGTGTTGGTCAGGGTTTATATAATCACTGACTCAGAAACAGGGTGGAGGAATCATGTTCCTGGTTAAGAAAAACTTAAATGTGATGAAAGTTACATTCAGAGAAAACAGGGGAGAGATGATTTCAATAAAAATTGAAGATAGCAACATGAAAAACACAAAGTTTTCAGTGATTTAAGTGGCCCCAAAAACAAAGCCTTGGAGAGAGATTATTCCAAAATGTTAGAGTATACAAGATCTTCTTTACATACATGAGATGATGAAGGATAGAAACAATGCAGTGCTCATGGGAGATCTTCATTAAACAAGATGCTGATGGATGGAAATAATGCAGTACTCATGGGAGATTTCAATTGCAAATATGTTGAGAAGGGATGTCATTAAATGACATAGATGAACAATGGGGGAAACGTATTACTCAACATGACTATAGAACATACAATGACACAATGGGTAAAAGAAAACATTAGATTTAGAAATAGTGAAGAACCATTGAGACTAGATTCATTATTTACATCAGAAACTGAAATAGTAGACAAAATTGAATGCAAGACACCAATTGTGAAGAGTGACCACATACTACTCAAGTTAGAATTAAAGGAAGAAATATGTAGAGAGAAATGAGAAACACAAAAAAACAAAGACTGATGTATAGTAAAATTGACTTTGAGAAACTTAGGAATTTTTTCCTTAAAGCAAATTGGGAAAAATTCTACAATGAAGAAACAAGTGGAAGAAAAATGGATGATTCTGATGAAAATTTACAAAGGAGTGGATAAATATGTCCCAAAGCAAAAACATGAAAAGGTGTATATAAAGTCCTGGTTTAATAAAGGGTACAGTAAAGTGAAAGACAGAAGAGATAAAACTTGGAAAGATGGAGAAAAGACGAAAAACCTAGAAAGTGGCAAATATATATTAATCAAAGGAATGAATATGTAAAAAATATGAAGGGAAGAAAAAAGAAACTATGAAAAAGACATAATAAAAAAATGTAAGAATCAGCCAAAACTATTCTATAGATATGTAAATAGTAAACTAAAAAATAAACAGGAAATAGTGAAACTATGCCAAGGGAACATGGAATACACAGAAGATACAGAAATGGGGGAAGTCATGAGCAAACACTTCAAGTCAGTTTTCACTAGAGGAGAAATACATCAGGATGAAGGGAGAGAAGTGAAATCCCCACCCCCATGAAGGAAACAAGAGTAACATGGAAAGAAATAATGGAAAAAATAATCAACCTTGAAGTCAGGAAATCACATGGCCCAGACAGAATAGCAAACTGGATACTAAAAAAATGTAAAGAAGAACAGACAAAACATACAACATAATAAGATGCTCAAAGAAGGAAAAATATTAGAAGACTGGAAAAATGCAGATATCAGACCAATTTATACATATAGCAAAGCCTTTTCCCCCTTACAAGGGAGGTAGTAAAAAAACAAAGGCATAAAAACCACTCCCACCCATTCCATCCCCAACATACTCCACTTCCTTCCATCCACTTCCCTCCCTCTTATCTTGGCACCTCCTGGATAATGGGTCATATCTGCATCTTGCCCACTACCCTGGGTCAGAAGCAGACACAGCACATACACAGTAAGGTTGCTTCATTAAATTGGCAACCCCCCCCTTTCCATCCCATCATGCAGAAAAGGAGAAAACAGGGAGAAATCCCTTTGTGCTGCATCAATTTATTTTTCACACATACTCCCTCACCCCTCATCCCCCACCCACTCCCCCTCATGCATCACAGCATCATCCATACACAACCATTCTCTATTCACCCCTATCTTCTGTCTTCTCCTGTCCTTCCTCAACAGACATTCCCCTCTTTCCCAATGCCCCTTTTACTCCATCCATCTCATCCTTGGTCGCCTCCTCACGTTCACTCTTTCCACCTCTGCCTTCCACACCTCTTTTACTAGTCTTTCTTCACTAATTTTTCCATGTGTCCAAACCAACCCAATACTCTTTCATCAACTCTATCTCCCAGTTCCCTTTCCAACCCCGTTCTCCTCCTCACCTCATTTCTCACTCTATCCAGTCTAGTAGCTCCTATCATACTTCTCAGATACCTTATCTCAAATACATTCAAACTCTTTCTCCCTCATATTCCATGTTTCTGCCCCATACAGTGCTGTCAGCACAATCACTCCATACAATCTCCTCTTAGCATCCATTCCCAAATGTCTATTTCTCATTACACTTTTTAATCCACCTAGGCATTTACTTGCTTCTCTCAATCTACATTCTACCTCCACCCCCATTCCTCCCTTTCCTGCCATATTCGCACCCAATTATTTAAAACTATCCACTTCCTCCAGTCTCTCTCCCTTAATACTCACTTCCAGTTTGCTGCCACTTTCACCCCTTGTACATCTAATCACCTTACTTTTACCAACATTTATCTTCAACTTCCTCCTTTTGCACACCTTCCCAAACTCTGTTACTAACTTCCTCAATCCCTCCTCTGATCCTGCTATGAGGACAGTATCGTCAGCAAACAGCAACTGGCTTATCTCTCACTTTTCTCCATTTTCTTTAACCATCTCCATTCCCTGACCCAGCACCCTTGCATTTACCTCTCACACCACCCCATCCATGTATAAATTGAACAGCCAGGGTGACATAATACACCCCTGACGAAGTGTCACCTTTAGGCTACCTTAAACCATTCACTCTCTCCATATCTAATCCTAACACCAGCTCTACTATTCTCATAAAAACTCTTGACTGCTCTTAAAAGCTTTCCTCTTATCCCATATATCTGCAATCCCTCCCACAGTGCCTTCCTGTCTACCCTGTCTGGGGTATTGGTTGCATGTTATTGTGGCTAAGTAGCATGCAGCTGATACTTTAGGGTCTATATGGGTCACCCCTATGGACCAGAGCCATACATCATTTTGTCTGTGATAGAGGAAATCTTTGTTCATAGAGAAATAATATTTTATTATACTGCAACTCTCCCACTGTTATGCTGTCCCCCACCCCTTGTTACTGTCCTGTACCATTTCTCTGAATACTCGTTTCCTTTTTTTTGCCTAACCCTATGGTGGGGGAAAAGAATACTGCCACCAATTTTTCCCATTTGAGTCCTATGAGGCGACAAAAAATGGAACAGGGATTGGACTGGGCATCCTTCTCCCTGTAGCCCCAAGGGGGATATTCATAAAAAAAGTAAAGGCATAAGAGGGTCTAGGAATTTTCCAACCAGTACCCTAAGGTTTGGGTCTTTTAAAGTGCGTGGATGTGGTACAGATGAGAATAAAAGGAAGAGATAGGCAATATGTTTGTGAGGAGAAAGATGGATGTATTGGCATTGAGTGAAACTAAGTTGAGAGGGAGAGGTGAGTGTGAGTTTGGGAGTGCAGTTGGGAGATTCTCAGGAGTGAAGAAAGGACGAGGGAGAGAAGGGGTGGCTATACTAGTAAGTGAAGAGTTAGGTAGATGTGTAGTGTAGTGGAAGAAGGTTTTTTCAAGGTTAATGTGCATGAAGGTGAAACTGGGAAGGGAGATGTGGGTTTTTGTAAGTGCATATAGGCCTAATAGTGAGAAGAGTGTAGAGGAAAGGGAGGCTTTTTGGATAGATTTAAGTGAGTGCATAGAGGGTTTAGGAAGAGATATCAATGTAGTGGTATTGGGAGACCTTAATGCTAGGGTAGGAAATGAACCAATAGACAGAGTGGTTGGGAAGTGTGGAGTTCCAGGTAAAAATTGTAATGGAGAAATGATGGTGGAGATGTGTCTTGAGAGTTGATGATAGCAAATAGTGTTTAAGAAAAATTCGAAAACAAAAAACAAAATTTTTTTTATTGCATAAATACATAGTAGGGATCTTGCTCTAGATGCTGGTAAAGTGTTTTTATCGTACCGCCATTTTTAAAGGGTTTAAAGGGCCTACCCTCCCTCCCCCCGGCAGCCACATGCTGCGCACGACCATTGTTTACATACGTTTTGACCATATTTTACTCTATTTTTTTGTGTTTGATGCACTCATAAAGTTTTCTCTTATGTCCGGCATGCACGTGAGTATGTGGTGTGAGGAAGTTCAGCCTGGACGACTGGCAGTGGCCTGAGCCTTAAAAAGTAAAGGACATGTACACGTTAGCTTGCCGCGTTCACTAATTTGCCGTGTGAAATTCGCATCTATTTTTCAGCGCAGAGATATTTGAAGATATTAGCCATGCCTAAGCTATCCAAACAAAAGGCACACTTGCAGAAGATAAGAATGTCTACATTAGCAACTCAAGGGGAGAAAGAAAGAACCCCAGCATCAATTTTGTTATCACCACCTCCGCCACCACCACTAGTACTCCCTCCAGCAGCTCTCTCCCTTCCATCTACATCCACATCCTCAGCACCTGATCCTCTGTCCTCTACACCTATATCAGACACGTTGTCTCTACGCAAACAACTGTTTGCTAACAAGTGGCTACAAGGATGCCTCCTTGTTGCAACACCTTGGGTTTAGAGTCTCAAACCTCACAGTGATATCCCTGATGCAGCAAGAGCCTGTTCCAACACCAGAAAGGAAACCCCAGAAAAGAGAGCTGAATCCCAGCAATCAGACTACCTTGCTGGGTCATTCTAGACCAAGAACTCAAACTTTGCGACAAAGAGTGAGGTGGCGGCTTATGAGACCCTCACTTTGAGTGAATAATATCCTACACTGTAGGAGGGTACAAAGTGCCTGAGTTACTTGAAAGATGCAAAATCATCATGAAAATACAATGGAACCTGTTTTCAATGGGTCTTAGGAGGTCCAATGTAAAATTTAGTCAAACTAAGGAAAAAAACAACTTTAACACTCGTTTCTGAAAAATGTAAGTTTTTGATACACAAAGTCTATCTCCCTCAATTTTCAACCGATTTTTGCATATGAGGTCTCTATTAATAGCTAGATAAATGACAAAAAATTCAAGTGTTTTTCTTGTATATGTTAAATAGAAAATTTTTAATAACGTGTCAAAGTCAAAATTTTGCGTTTTTTTCGATAATTTTTTTTTTTTTCCTCGGCGTTGAACAAAGATATTAAAAAAAAATTCTATTTTGTTTTTTATATATGTAGAAGATTCTTTTGCTGTAAAATGGAAGACATCGAATAAAAATTGTAAGAGGAGATAGAATTTGAAAGCCCAAAAATATTGTATTTTTTACGTTTTTTATTAAAAAATAAAAAAAATACTAGTCAGATCTGAATAAAACTCAAGCTGTGAAGGTTTCCTCAGACCTAGATATCACACAGAAAAAATCAGCAAGATCCTTCAGAAAAAAAAAATTGGGCGGGGGGTCCCCTTAAGAAGAAAGTTAAGCATAAGAACACATGGGAGTGTGTGGTGGATGGAAGGGTGGTAGAGCATTAATGGACTATATAGTGGTAACCAGGAGTATAGTAGGAAGAGTTAAGGATGTACAAGTTCTAAGGGGAGAGAGTTGGGGAATGACAGATCACTTTTTGGTGGAAGGTAAGTTGAGAGTAGAGAATAGATGGAGAAAAAGGTAGGGAGGTGCTTAGAGTGAACTGCTTAAATGAGAAAGAAAAGGAGTACAAGAAGCTGAGAAAGGAGTGGGAAGGAGTGAAGGATAGAGTAGAACTAGGAGTGGAGGAGGAATGGGGATGGTTCAAGGAGAGAGTCACAAGGTGTGCAAAGATGGTGTGTGGAACAAGGAGGATGGGAGGAAATAGATGGAAGAGTAGTGAATGGTGGGATGAAGAAGCAAAGAAGATTGTAGAAGAGAAGCGAGTTTCATAGATTGGTTAAAAAATAGGACAAAGGAATCATACAAGAGGTACCAAGAAAAGAGAAGTAAAGCATAGGATAAAGGTGGCAAAGAGAAGAGCAGATGTGAAATGGGGTAAGTGTATGACAGAAAAATTTGAAAGTAATAAAAAATTATTTTGGAAAGAAATTAACAGAGGAAGAGGAGGGGAATCAAATAGAGAAGAAATGGTAAAATGTGCACATGGAGAGATGATAATGGAAGAGAAGGCAGTAAGAGGGAGATAGGCAGAGTATTTTAAGAAGTTGCTAAATGTGAAGGATAGGGAGGGAAAGGTAGTTGCAGTGGGAAGTGCTAAGAAAATTACCGTGATGAGCGAGGAAAATGGAGGAGAAATAAAGATGAAGAAGGCAGTTAAGATGATAAGATCAAGTAAGGCACCTGGGTTGGATGGATGCCATGTAGAATGTCTGAAAAAAGGAGATACAGTGATGGTGGAGTGGCTGGTAAGGTTATTTAATGTTTATTTAAGAGAAGCTAGAGTGCCGGAGGACTGGAGGAATATCTGTATAGTTCCACTTTACAAGGGAAAAGGGGACAAATGTGAGTGTAGTAGTTTCAGAGGGATCAGCTTGGGAGCGTCGCCAGCAATCATTTGAAAAATTTTGGTACATGAGCAAATTTTAGGTAAACATTTCAAAAGAATCTCTATGATGGTGACAACACTCAAAGTTATACAACTGTATTTCATTTCTATTTTTTTATACAGCATAAAATAGAAAAAATATTGGCAACCCTATTGCATATAAAACATTCTGTATATTGAAATAGTGTCAACATTTCTATAGCTATTTTGTTTTTTGTTACAGAATTGTGTTTATGAAGATATTTGGCAGCTCCTCCCACCAGCATACCCCACAAAGACAGTGGACAGAACATCAGTACTCTTGAAAATGTCAAAGTAAGGTGACGTCGCTGCTGGCGCTCTAACTATACGCAACAATTTTGATTCCTCACCCTGCACTGTTGCTGTGATCATGGAAAAATTAACAAGAAACAAGAGAGTGAAGCAGCAGAATATAGAGAGGGCCCGTGAATGCCTGAAATAGAAAAAAAAAGAAAAAAAAAAAAAAGAGAGAAAAGCAGCAAAGCTGCAACCAGCACTCCGCAAGCATTTACTAGCCACGCCGACCTTATGCTTCCTCCACCCACATCACACCATTCACCCTCACCTCACACCTCATCAGCAAAGAAGAGGAAATTGGTGATTTGCTATACATCGCAACCATTAAACAAATGGTCGTAAAAAATTTAAATCTCCCGTCCTCCAAAGTTTATGTTTTTGTTCTTTCTGTTGTAATATCTTCAGTTGTTCTTTATGGATTTTTGTCATTTTTGTTTAATTATAAAAAAAAAAGCTTATTTTCTCCAGTAAAAAATAAACAAAACATTAATTAAAAATATATATATTTATGAAACCTGAATTTTGCAGCATTTTTGAATTACTCGGAGAAACAAAAAAAAAATAAAAATAAAAAAAATAAATAAAATAAAAATCAGGGGTATTAGTTTGAAAAAGTGTATTCAATAAGATTTGTTCCCCATGCTCTAAGCTTTCATTTCATACCAAGCTGGATGATGTGGAAGGATTTTCCATTAAGTAATTAGAGCTTCACTAGAGCTCACTATATCTTCATTAAATATTCACTATACCTTATATATACATGGGAGGAATAATACCCTGAGGAATTACACACTAATGTAAGAGGCATTTATACCTATATTCATTAAACATATATTTGAAAAAAAAAAAAATTCACCTACTCTATAAAGTGATGCGACACTCCCTCAAGTATTAGTTGGGAAGGCTTATGGGAGGGTTTTGACTGAGAGGATTAGGAGAGGAATAGAGGGAGTACCTGGTGAGGAATAGTGTAGGTTTAGGGTAGGTAGAGGTTGCTTGGATCAGATTTTTGTGGTAAGACATGAGAAATCTATAAGAAAAGGTAAGGATGTTTTTTGGATTTTATGGATCTGGAAAAGGCTTATGACAGGGTACCAATTTATAAAGGAGGAAATAAGGAAGACCCAATAAATTACAGACCCATTTTCATCACAAGCACGGTAGCTAAAATTTGTGAAGTTATAAAAAAGTAGATGGGTAAAACATCTAGAGAATATACTAAATCTGAGACAATTCAGAATTACACAGGGAAGATCATGCACCACAAATTTGATCTGTTTTTACTCAAGACTACTAGATATAATACAAGGGATAGATGGGCTGATTGTGCATTCCTAGATCTACAAAAAGATTTTTATAACATCCCTCACAAAAAAACTATCAAGAAAACTGGAAACCATAGGAGGGATACAAGGTAAACTATTGAAATGGATGGAGGACTTTTTGCATGGAAGAAAAATTAGGGTAGTGCTCAGAGATAAGAGTTCTTCTTGGGAAGAGGTAATTAGTGGAGTTCCACAAGGATCAGTATTGGCTCCAATAATGTTTGCTATTTATGTGAATGACATGGACGAGGATGTGGATTGTTACACGAGCTTCTTTGCAGATGATGCAGAATTGTTAAAGAAAGTGAGTACTGAAACAGACTGTGACTCATTACAGAGAGATCTGGACAGGGTTTGGGAATGGAGTCAAAAATGGGAAGTGGACATCAACATTAAGGAATGTAGCATAATGTAATTTGAAAAAAGTAAAAAGAGGACAATACAAAATTGGTGAAAAAGAAGTAACAAAAGGGGGATCTGAAAAAGACCTCGGAGTGATCATCACAAAAGATATGTCCCCTGAGAAATGTATCAATAAAATTGTCGGCAAAACCTATAACTTCCTATGATCAATAAAAGTGGTTTTTACTTATTTGGATGAAGAAATGGTAAAGAAAATACTAGTCACACTGATAAGGTCTAAATTGGAGTATGCAGTGACACTATGGTCACCCAGTACTAAAAAGAATATAGGGAAGATTGAGAGAATCCAGAGAGCAACTACAAAGATGGCCCCAACACTAATAAAACTGTCATATGAACAAAGATCATCAAAACTAGAACTACCGACTCTGGAACAAAGAAGAGAAAGAGGTGACTTGCTGACCATTTACAGAATGATGAGAGGTGTAGAAATCCTTGATAGAGATGACTTACTAAATTGGGATAGGAGAAACGAGAGAACATGGAAGGAAACTCAAAAAGGACAGTTATAGAAGAGACCTGAAAAAAACAGCTTTCCATACAGAGTGGTGGATGTATGGAATATACTAGATGAAACAACAGTGTGTGTAAAAACAATACAAGAAGTTAAGAGCAAATTAGATATAGCAAGATACAGAGATGGGACACCACGAGTGTAGCTCCCCTTCCCATAAGATACAACATATGCGAATGGTCAGACTGACAAGTAAAAATTGAAGCTCCCAAGAAATACATTAAAAACAAAATGTCTCAACAGTGTTACAATAGCAGGATACCTAGGTTGTGTTAAATAGGAAGGGGAATGCTTGTGGATGCCTGAGATGGTTTATAGTGGAAATAGGGAGTATTGAAGAAAAATGGAAGAAAATGAAAACAGGCCAGAGAAGACCCCTAGTGTGGAAGCAGTGAAACGAAATGTAAGTATGCAGTCAAAATCCTCTACTGGCACAGTAGCGAAACAATATGTAAACATGAACTTTAAATCTCTGCTAGGTTCAAAAAGATTTTCAGAGAGTTGTGAAGAAGGGCCTTTTTCTGGATTTACTGGGTATGATGTAAGAAACTCGAGTTTAGAGAGGGAGAAGAGATTTCAGGGAATCATAAAAGCAAGATATTAATGATCTAAAGAAAGTGAATCTCAAAATAAATAAGTGACTTAAAGAAAGCAAATGTTGAAATATAAGAAGGTAATTCCATTAAAAAGAGAACTGGCCAAAATAAAATGTGAAAATGAGAGGTTAAAAATAATGATACCACTAATAGTGCAACCATAAAAAAGAGGTAAATGAACAAATAAAGGCAATGACTGAGAAAACTAGAAGAAATATAGAAGATTTACAACAGCTCAGGAAAGAATGGAAGATCAAGAATATGATAAGAGATTTTTTAAAGAAATTGTTCAATAACAAATGCAGGAGATTGCTAAAGATATAGTCATTCAAGTAATTAAGGAAAAAGAAAATTTGGTAAGAGACAGAGTGGACAAAAACAAGTGTATAGTGGTATATGGTCTAAAGTAAAAACACAACCTAATTAGGTCCCTGAGAGATAAAGGGAAAGAATTGGCAAGAAAAGTATTAAAAATAGTAAAAGATGAAGAGCAAGAAATAGAAAAGGAGATAGAAGTGCATAGAATAGGAAAATATGCAGGAGGAAATCAACCCCTAAAGATCTAATTAAGGTCACAAATGGCAGTGGAAGAAATACTAGCAAAAACAGGAAAGCTAGCAAAAAGTGAACACTGTAAAGGTGATAAAAAGAGACATGAATGATGAGGAAAGAGAAAGAGAAAAGACATTAAGAAGTGAAGCTAGAAAAAAAAAAAAATGAGCAAAGAATGGAGACAGAGAAAGCAAAGTTCTATTGGAGAATGTTAGACATAAGACTGAGAAAATGGCATATTAAAAAAATAATAATAAAAAATAAATAAAAATAAAGGAAAAGAGAACGAGATGGAGACAGCAGAAAATTTAAAGTGACTTATACTAATATATATGAATTAATCTCAGGATTAAATTAACAAAAAGATTACCTGTCTGAAGAAAAGGTAGACATAATGGGAATTGTGGACACAAAATTAAGGAGTCCACAGGTACCAGTGTTGGACATGGATTATATAATCACTGGCTAAGAAATAAAGAGGAGAAACAGGATAGTCATGTTCTTTACTAAGAAAAACTTAAATGTGACGAATGTTACAAATGAAGAGAACAGAGTGGAAATGATCACAATAAGAGTTGAAGATAGTGACATGAAAAGTACAAATTTTGTGGTGATTTATGTGCCCCTAAAAATGGGGTCTTGGAGAGAGATTATTCTAAAATGTTAGAAGATAAAAGGCTTTCATTGAGATGCTAAAGGATGGAGGGAATGTGGTGCTTATGGATGACTTAACTGCAGAGAAATCTGTTGGGAAGAGATGACAGTGAAAAGTGGAGAGGATCTATGGGGAAATATATTACTTGACATGACTATAGAACATACAACGACACAATGGGTAAAAGAAAATACCAGATATAGAAATAATGAAGAACTGCTAAGACTAGATTTATTATGTCAGAACCTGAAGTTGTGGTTAAAATTGCATACAAGACACCAATTGGGAAGAGTGACCACATATTATTTGAGTTAGAACTATGGGAGGGTCTTGATTGAGAGGATTAGGAGAGGAACAGAGAGAGTAATTGGTGAGGAACAGTGTGGGTTTAGGATAGGTAGGGGTTGCATAGATCAGATTTTTGTGGTAAGACATGTGGGAAAGCTTTAATCAAAGGTAAATATGTTTTTTGGGCTTTTATGAATCTGGAAAAGGCTTATGACAGGGTAGACACGAAGGCACTGTGGGAGATATTGCAGATATATGGGATAGGAGGAAAGTTTTTAAGAGCAATCTAGAGTTTTTACAAGAGCAGTAGACCTTGTGTTAGAGCTAAAAATTGAGAAAGTGGTTTGAAATAAAGGTGGGACTTCATCAGGAATGTGTTATGTCACCTTGGCTATTCAATTTATACATGGAGTGGTGCAAAAGATAAATGCAAGGGTAGTGGGTCGGGTATTGGAGATGGTTAAAGAAAATGGAGAAAAATGGGAGATAAGCCAGTTGTTGTTTGCTAACAACACTGTGTGTGTACCAGGATCAGAAGAGGGATTGAGGAAGTTAGTGACAGAGTTTGGGAAGGTGTGTGAAAGAAGGAAGTTGAAGATAAATGTGGGTAAAAGTAAGGTGATGAGATGTACAATGGGAGAAAGTGGCAGCAGACTGGGAATGAGTATTAAGGGGGAGAGACTGGAGGAGGTGGATAGTTTTAGATACTTAGGTCCAAATGTGGTGGGAAATGGAGGTGGAGGTAGAATGTAGAGAGAAGAGAGTAAATGCCTTGAGGGATTATAAAGTGCAATGAGAAATAGACCTTTGGGAATGGAAGCTAAGAGAAGATTGTATGAAGGAGTGATTGTGCTGACATCACTGTATGGGGGCAAACATGGAACATAAGAGGAAGAGAGGAATTTGAATGTGTTTGAGATGAGGTGACTGAGAAGTATGATAGGAGTTACAAGACTGGACAGAGTGAGAAATGAGGTGAGGAGGAGAATTGGGGTGGAAAGGGAGTTGGGGGATAGGGCTGATAAAAGAATGAGTGAAGAATGATTAGTAAAAGAGGTGTGGAAGGTAGAGATGGAAGAAGTGAACATGAGGGGGTGACCAAGGATGAGATGGATGGATGGGGTAAAAGGGGCATTGGGAAAGAGGAAAATGTCGGTTGAGGAAGGACAGGACAGGACAGAAGATGGGGTGAATGGAGAATGGTTGTGTATGGATGATGCTGTAGGAGTGGGTGGGGGATGGGGGAGTATGGGTGAGAAAGATTTGATGCAGCCCAAAGGGATTTCTCCCAGTCTTCTCCATTTTTGCATGAAGGGACGGAGAGGGGGGTCACCAGTTTATGAAGCAGCCTTGCTGTGGATGTGCTGTGTCTTGCAACACTGCTTCTGACCCAGGGCAGTGGGTAAGTTGCAGGGATGACCCATTATCCAGGAGGAGCCAAGACAAAAAGGGAGGGAAGGGGTGGATGGGAGTGGAGTATGTGGGGATGGAATGGATGGGAGTGGTTTTTATCAGGGCTCTGGAGTCAGAACACAAAACCTCCAACTCAGACTCAGACTCCTCTATTTTTTGGCACCTCTGACTTCGACTCCGACTCCTCTTCATGTAATTAACTGATTATGGCCTACATATTTTATAAAGCCTATACAACACACATACACTCCAATCTTGAGTAGACTTGTATCATTATAACTGGTTTATATCAAAGAATAAAGATATATGTTATATTGAGTAACTAGGTCTATAACAGATTTATTTTCTTTGTTATACTGTTTTTCATTATGGCCTACATATTTTATAAAGCCTATACAACACACATACACTCCAATCTTGAGTAGACTTATATCATTATAATTGGTTTATATCAAATAGAGACATATGTTATATTGAGTAACTAGGTCGATGCCAGATTTATTTTCTTTGTTACACTGTTTTTCTCTTATGTTCCACGTTTCTGCCCCATACAGTGCTGTTGGCACAATCACTCCTTCATACAGTCTCCTCTTCGCATCCATTCCCAAATGTCTATTCCTCATTACACTCTTTAAACCACCAAGGCATTTACTCACTTCTCTCAATCTACATTCTACCTCCACCTTCACTCCACCTTTTCCTGCTACACTTGCACCCAAGTATCTAAAACTATCCACTTCCTCCAGTCGCTCTCCCTTAATGTTCACTTCCAGTCTACTGCCACTTTCACCCCTTGTACATCTCATCACCTTACTTTTACCCACATTTATCTTTAGCTTTCTTCTATCACATACTCTCCCAAACTCTGCCACCAGCTTCCTCAATCCCTCCTCTGACCCTGCCACAAGTGCAGTGTCGTCCGCAAACAACAGCTGGCTCACCTCCCACTTTTCTCCATTTTCTTTAACCATCTCCAATCCCTGACCCACTACCCTAGCATTTACCTCTCGCACCACCCCATCCATGTATAAGTTGAACAGCCAGGGCGACATAACGCATCCTTGACGAAGTCCCACCTTTACTTCAAACCACTCACTCTCTCCATTTCTAATCCTGACACATGCTCTACTACTCTCATAAAAACTCTTGACAGCTCCCAAAAGCTTTCCTCCTATGGTGGGGGTTACTAGGCTGGATAGAGTGAGAAATGAGGAGGTGAGGAGGAGAACAGGGGTGAAAAAGGATTTGGGAGATAGGGTTGATGAAAGAATATTGGGATGGTTTGGACACATGGAAAGAATGAGTGAAGAAAGACTAGTAAAAGAGGTATGGAAGGCAGATGTGGAGAGAGTGAACATGAGTGGACGTCCTAGGATGAGGTGGATGGATGGGGTGAAGGGGGCTTTGGGGAAGAGGGGAATGTCTGTTGAGGAAGGAAGGGAGAGGACGGAAGACAGAGGTGAGTGGAGAATGGTTGTATATGGATGATGTTGTGACTGCATGAGGAGGAATGGGCGGGGGGGTGGGGGGGGGGGGTAGTATGTGTGAGTAAATTTTGACGCAGCCCGAAGGGATTTCTCCCCGTCCTCGCCTTATATGCAAAGGGGGACGGAGAGGGGGGGTCGCCGATTAAATGAAGCGGCCTTGCTGTGGATGTACCGTGTCTTGCAACACTGCTTCTGACCCAGGGCGGTGGGCAGGGATGACCCGTCATCCAGGAGGTGCTCAGATGAGAGGGAGGGTGGGAGGGGTGTGGAGTGTATTTAGGGATGAAATGGGTGGGAGTGTTTTTATGCCTTTCCCTTTTTGGCTACCTCCCTTGGAAGGGGGAAAAAGCCTAGGTATATGTATGTACACTGTTTTTCATTATGGCCTATATATTTTATAAACCCTATATAACACACATATGCTCCAATCTTGAGTAGACTTCTATCATTATAACTGGTTTACATCAAAGAATAAAGATATATGTTATATTGAGTAACTAGGTCGATGCCTGATTTATTTTCTTTGTTATACTGTTTTTCATTATGGCCTACATATTTTATAAAGCCTATACAACACACGTACGCTCCAATCTAGAGCAGACTTGTATCATTATAATTTATTTATATAAAAGAATTAAGATATATGTTATATTGAGTAACTAGGTCGATGCCAGATTTATTTTCTTTGTTATACTGTTTTTCATTGTCATACAATAACCAACACAGTAAAGAATAAAGTTATGATTTTTGCTTAGCAAAAATTTGCCATGGTGGTTTGAGTTTTGTGTCTACACTGCACTTGTGTAATTCTATTTTAATTACACCGGAATATGATAAACATGGAATGTTTTCAAGCATTGGACAAAGTCCATGTTTTAGTAAATGTACACTGAATATCACATGGATTGTGATACCTTTCACCTACTCGTATATCACCTCATATACCGAGCATATACATTAACCTTCCACATACTTTTCAGGCACAACAATTACACAATGCTATGCATCACACATTTACAGCCAGTCCTCGTTTAACGACGGAGTATCGTTCAGAAGACCCTGTCGTTAAGCGATTTCATCGCTAAACGAGGACCCATTGAGAGACATACATGTATGAGCATATAAACAAAGATTCGGAAGTATGCAAAGTGACAAATTGCTACATGCTACATTATTTTATTCAGGGTACGTATATTAATACATTTTGCATGTTTCTTTACTTATTGTCCATCTTACTGTGGTTGTAGGTGCAGGGATACTCGAGGGGACCACATCAATCATTTATTAGGTTTAACGTCTAATATACATGGGCACGTCATGTGCCTACAAGTGCAATGAAAGAACTAACTGGGCGTCGCTTCTATGCAGTAAGATTATACAGCTAAGGCTGCTTTCACACGAGCGTTTCCGTACGCGCGTTCGGGTGCGCCGCGTTTTAACTTTCAATGGAGTTTAATGGGACCTTTCACACGACGCGGTTTGCGGACGTGCAAACAGCACAAACGCAGTGCCAGCAAGAATGCATCCGTGTTTCCTGATGCACGCGTCCTTGCTGGCTACTAGTGGCAATGAGAGCTTTCACCCAAACGTTCTAGAACGCGCGCACGCAGGTTCCGCTGCCATATCAGTCATCGCTTCCAGCTAGGTGATCTAAGTTACACATCCCGTTCTGGTGTGTAGTTCATTGGAGTATGATATAACAGTCATGATTTATAGGAAATATGCATAGATATTTGATCACAGTTGATATACATGCATGCATACATCATGTAGCCTGCTAATATTAATTAATGAAGAACATTTTCAGACTGTTAACTAGAAATCACTAGAAACTTGAGGAGCAAATTTAAGTATAGACATGCTAGCAGCATGTTATGGTTACAACTGACGAGTAGCGATCGCATGTGTTTCGGTAGGCATGAAGATTCGAATGCAGTAAAAGAATATTTTTTTTTTTTTTTTTTTTTTTTTTTTAAGAAGCCGTCATAACTCCGAGTCGTCGCTAAACGAGATCGTTGTTAGGCAAGAACTGGCTGTACTGTTTTTGGGACAAACCTTATTTATACAAGTACGGTACAAGTTCGAGTGTTACAGCTGAACATGTATGATACTGAAAGGTATATGTATCATACATACTTTTTGGGTATCATTATCCTTCATATGTTTTCATACCTTCTTTTGTCTTAATGTACTGAAATTACTGACACAAGTACCTCTTGGTTTAACTACATACTGGTACTGCTATGTGACTATTGCAATGGACATTACTCTGGTTCTGGAACCCATCTTGTTGATATGAGTACAATACAAGATACAGCTGAACATGTTTGAAACGTGATTTTTTTTTTTCAACTTTAAATATCCTTATTTCAATCATTCAATGTTAAAAAGTATAGGGGGAAAAAAGAAGGGGATAGGAGAGAAGAGATAGTATTATTGCGTTAGTCTACAGTTGAAATCATAATTATCCTACTGTTTGGCAACACAGCAGTAGGAGAAACCACCAAATTGATGGAGTGATGGAAACGATGCATATGGAACTTGACAGGAATATTTGTAGTTATTACATAAGTGCCCTATACACAATTATATAACCGTTTATATATGTCAGAAGACAGGGGTGAATGGAGAGTGGTTGTATATGGATGATGTTGTGATAGCATGAGGTAGAATGGGCGGGTGGATGGGGGGTGAGGTAGTATGTGTGAGCAAAATTTGACGCAGCCCGAAGGGATTTCTCCCCATCCTCTCATTTTATGCAATGGGGGAACGGAGAGGGGGGGTCGCCGATTTAATGAAGCGGCCTTGCTGTGGATGTGCTGTGTCTTGCGACACTGCTTCTGACCCAGGGCAGTGGACAAGGTGCAGGGATGACCCGTCATTTCAGGAGGTGCTAAGATAAGAGGGAGGGTGGAGGTGTGTGGAGTATATTCAGGGATGGAATGGGTGGGAATGATTTTATGCCTTTTTCTTTTTGGCTACCCCCCTTGTAAGGGGGAAAAAGCCTTGGTATATGTATGTATGTATGTATATATGTCATTAGGCATATGCCCCAAGCATATGCGCTCTTGCCAATTTTATGTGCCATAACATTAAGGTATTTAGTATAACATTACCCTTAAATGTTTTGCACACATATTCCTCATTATATGTAATTATCCTCTTATTTCAGTATATTCTTATGTATATATATCTATGTGTTTGTCTGTATTGTTCTGCCTAATCTTTTCTCCGCCTGGCAACGGAATACCAGGAAAGTGGGCCACGAGAGCATACCCATATCCTGGCTAGGCCTCCAGCAGCGCCTGGAGAGGCAGATTACTTCCTGACGTGCTTGTGTGTAGATCGATGTATTAAACTTCTAACAGAAAAACTGTGTGTTTGCACTTTACCACATTGGTGACCCTGGAGTGACCCGTGCCCAAGTGACCCTAATACTCAAGTGCTTCGTACCTAAGTGATTTAGAGTCATACAGATTATGTGGGTAAGTGCCTATGCTCATTCATAAACTGTGACTTGGTCACGCCCATGTAACTACATACTTATGAACTTCAAAGTGTGCAAGAATTAATCGGAGTGCACAGCATTGTTAACAGCTCTTAGATCTACACGCAACACGTATACTGGGGAATGTCCGACAACAACACCATGAATACCCCTACTCCACCTACAACCACCGTAGCCACTTCAACGACAGCAGCAGGAATCACTTCTTCATCCACGCATTCCACGACTTCTGCCACCGTCACTGTTCGACCCCCACCATTCGATGAAGCATCGCCGGCAAAATGTTTTCGTTGCTAGAGGCACAATTTGCACTAGCCAACACAACTGTCCCTCTTATGAAGTTTAACCACACACTTGCGAACTTAACCACATTGGTGACCCCGGAGTGACCATCCCAGTACTCAAACAACTTGACAACAATGTCATTTACTCCGGTGACTAGGACCACTTGAAGAAGGCGCTGATCGATGTCCTTACCAAGTCTCCGCTGGAACTCTTCGATGCCTTGGTTCACCAGAACAACATCATATATGACAAGCCAACGACCTTCCTATGAGAACTGTGCACCATAGGGAAGCAACTCAGTGTCGATGCTGACTTCATCCATCTGAAGTTTCTATGTGCAGTGCCAAGTGACATCCGACCATTACTTGTAACACACGCCAGCTCCCTAGATGAATTGGCCAGCATCGCCAATACACTCATGGCCCATGGCCATGGAAACAAAGGGATAAGTGCATCATCAGTGAACAAGCCTGTGCCAAGGGCTCCGCAGAGTGATAGTCTGCCAGTGTTTCGTAGTGGTAACCCCACTACATGTGGTTCCGTGTATACTACCTCTTCACTCAGATTAACTCCATTTTACGATGGCCAAAGGCAACGAGTGTGCCGTTACCACCTCTTCTACGGCAACAGTGCTAGAACTTGCAAAATGTGGTGCATCTTATCTTCAAAGTGTGACAAAGTTTTCCCCAGCTCGAGCCCCAATTCACGCCTTAACTCACGTTCCCCGTCACCAGGCTCTCAGCTTAACATGTCAGGAAACTCGATGGGCAGTCTGTAGAACTATCCCTTGCAACCACAGGACTGCCACTCGTTATAAGTGCTTCAATAGGTTGCAAGAACTATGAATTCCTTATTGACACCGGTTCTCAAGTCTCTCATTTCCTACAACTCAAGTTTAACTCTACTGCTCCGCTCCACGGTAGTGCAATTTACGAATGCTTCAGGTACCCGCATTCGTACATACGGCGAAGTCGACATGGAACTTGGAATTCAGCTTATCAGATGTTCTTTTCCATGATCCTTCATCATTGCTGATGTCATCCGTCCAATCCTTGGAACAGATTTTTTAATCCAAAACTCCCTAGTAGTTGATTGTAAAAATCGCATCCTCCACGACCCATCCACTGCATGCACCATCCCCCTTAAGGCTTCTCCTCTCCCTATCTCTTCACACACGGTACATTATGGAGATATTGATTAAAGAGCCATTGCTCTTCTTTCAGAATTCCCCGTACTTACCGCGCCCTGACAACTATCTGATCCTCCAACACTAGAAGGTACTATATGTCATAGAATAGATACAGGTGATTCCCCCCCCTGTATACTTTAAAGTAAGGCCATTGACAGGTGAGAAGTTCAAGGCCACAAAAGATTAATTTCAATTTTTGCTTAATGCAGGGATCATACGACGTTCCAACTCACCTTGGGCATCCCCACTTTATTTGGTTCACAAGAAAGAACCACATTCCTGGAGACCTTGCAGAGATTACCGAGGTCTAAACAATGTAACTAAATGACAAATATCCCTTACCACACTTGTGCCCTCTCACCATGTCACTTAAGAATAAGGTTATATTCACTAAGACTTACAATGTGCATATCTGCAGATTCCTGTAGCTGAACAAGACATTCCTAAGACTGCAATATGCGCACCCTTTGGTTTCTTTGAATTCTTGTACATGCCCTTTGGGTTGAAAAATGCCAGGGCCACATTTCAGCATTTCATAGATACTCTCTTAGCTAACGTAAACAACACGTTTACGTACTTTGATGATGTACCGATTGCTTGTGAGACCCTTGAAGAACATATTTCTAATGTTCAAACTGTTCTTTCCATTTTGGCTCAGCATCACATGCGACTTTCTCTCAACAAATGTCAATTCAAGTCAAACCTTACCTTTCTTGGTTATGAGATTAGCTCAAAAGGGATTAAGCCACCTAAAGACCATACCATGGCCCATTTCTGATTTCCCTTTACCCCAGACTTCACAGGCTTTATGCTGTTTCATGGGTATGATCAATTTCTTTCGGCCCATGATTCCTAACTTTGCAACCGTAGCCTATTCCCTTACCGAGCTTCTTAAACAATATCCTTCTTCAAAGTGTCTCACTTGGACTGATGCAGCAAAGGACTCCTTCAATACTTTGAAGCAAGCCTTACTGGAGTGTCCAACCTTAGCTTACCCTTCCCTAATACTGACAAACTACCAACTCATGACTGACAGTTCAAGCCTAGCCGTTGGCACCGCTCTCTATCAAGTTATAGACGGCAAGCCAATGCCCCTGGGTTCTTACTCGAAACTCTCAGACACACAACGTGCCTATTCTACCTGCGGCCACAAGTTATTAGCTGCTTATCTCGCAGTTTTGTATTTCAGGACACCCATTGATGGACAGTTACCCTATTTCTTGATCACAAACCTCTCGTTGCTGCCTTTTACTCTAAATCTCTTGCTAAAACTGACAGACAACAACGACAACTCTCCGTCCTTTCTGAATGTTTCCTCAGTCGAGTATATCCACGGTGACAACAATGCTGTTGCCAATTGCTTATCTTGCACGTTGTGTGCTGTTTCACTCAATGTCTTTGACTTAAGTGGCATCGCTCAAAGTCAGGCAACAGATGACAAACTGGAAACTTTCAAGCCTAGACTCCTTAAATTTGCCTTACCCTCTGATTTGACACTCTGGTGTGATACCTCTACTAAGATTCCTCGACCTTTTGTTCCATTACCCTTACGTAATGATGTAGTTTCATCTTTGCATAACCTTTCTCATCCTGGTGTTCAGTCCACCTCTAAGTTGGTAAAACAACGTTACTTCTGGCCATACATTGACAGAGATGTAAAGACATTTGTGAGACAATGCCTTAGGTGTCAACAGGCTAAGATTATGCGCCACACCTCTCCTGTTTCCCCTATATCTACTCCTACTGACTGCTTCCAATCAGTGCACATCGATATCGTAGGACCGCTGCCCCCTGCTACTCTTCTTAACTATTCTTATCCTCTCCTCTACAAATACTGTACTTGACTTACATCAACAGAGCTACATGTTGGACTGAAGCAATTCCCCTCATTGACACTACTGCCACTTCTGTAGCAATCTCTTTTGTGAATGGTTGGATATGCCAATTCGGTGTTCCACTTCATATCATCAAGGATAGAGGTTCCCAGTTCGAGAGTGAACTTTTCTCTAAACTTTCATCTATCATTGGCTTCCACCATATGAGTACTACTAGTTATCACCCCCAAGCTAACGGCATGATTGAACATTTCCACCACTCTCTGAAATCAGCTCTTCGTGTTAGGCAAGATAACTGGTTTTACTCCTTACCTATTGTCCTTCTTGGCTATTGCATGACACCTCACGTCATTAAATTTTCCCCATTTACCGCTGTTACTGGCACTTATATGTTATGCCCTTCCGTTGCCATTACTAAGGAATACACCCCCTCCTCGGATGACACAACCATCCTTTGTCTTATCAAGGAAATGCAATCTATCAATTTCCAAGACCTCGCGTCCAGTGACTGTCATACACCACCTCAGCCATATGTCCCTCATGACCTTCACTCTTGCTCTAAAGTTTGGGTACACGTCGACAGAATTCTTAAGAGTTTGGAGGCTCCGTACTCTGGTCCTTATGTTATTCGACATGAACCTAAGTACTTCATCCTTAACCTACCTCAAGATGAAACTTCAGTTTCCATTGATCGTTTGAAACCAGCTTTTCTCCCTGTTTCTCCTTGTCCTAAGACCCGCCTCCATATAATCCCAGACATACCCTCAACACCTTCCACTCCTCCTGTTCCTACTTCGTCCACTTCGGACACTTCCAATGTCATCCCACTAAGTCCCATACCACCCACAGCTGATGCCAATGACCTTGGCCACCTTATCACCTCCCTCCCACCCTCATACTGCTGCTCTTCCATACACAACTTGTACAGACAGGACTGTTAAGTTCGATGATAAATCAGATTTTTATTACTACCACTTTCTTCTACGACGCTCCACTCTTGAGGGGGGAGTATATATGTAGTGATTCCTTTCTTTCTTAGTTATTGCATATATTTATTGTATACGTAACTCTCCTTTAGTGTACAGACGCTCCTCACCTTACGTTTTAGTTACGTTCCAAACGGCTGAACGTAATGTGAAAATGAATGTAAGTTGTTACTGTACGTTCCAGTAATGTATGACCGTTCATACTGTACTATACATCCATAAATTCTATTACCGTATCTTATAAAACACCCCTAAATCATTGATTATAAACATAACATTGTAAAATAATAACATTAATTTCAAATAAATTAAATTCAAGCAACATAAAGTGAGATGGTGGAGGAGAAGGAGGAGGAGGCAAGGCACATTCAGTCTGTCGTTTGTGCCATATAAACAATGGACGCAGCATCATGCATAAGTATCGTTTGAACGTCTCATACTACGGAGAGCATGCTAAACTAAAAAATTCACTAAAAAAATGTTTTTTTTTTACAAAAAAATTTTTTAGTCAGTTCAAACGTAAAATCGAAAAAACGTAAAACGAATGAACGTAAGCAGAGGAGCGTCTGTATATGTAATACTCATTTATTATACATGTAGTACATAATCTCAATATATATTTATTGTAAATGTTTTGTATAAGTAAGCCTATGTAGTTATTACATAAGTGCCCTATACACAATTATATAACCGTTTATATATGTCATTAGGCATATGCCCCAAGCGTATGCGCTGTTGCCAATTTTACGTGCCATAGCATTAAGGTATTTAGTATAACGTTACCCTTAAACATTTTGCACACATATTCCTAATTATATGTAATTATCCTCTTATTTCAGTATATTCTTATGTATATATCTGTGTGTTTGTCTGTATTGTTCTGCCTAATCTTTTCCCTGCCTGGCAACGGAATACCAGGAAAGTGGACCATGAGAGTGTGCCCATATCCTGGCTAGGCCTCCAGCAGCACCTGGAGAGGCATATTACTTTTTGACGTGCTTGTGTGTAGATCGATGTAATAAACTCCCAACAGAAAAACTGCGTGTTTGCACTTATCCACATATTACAGCTCCCGTGACTGTGTGTCAACAGGTGTAAAATGGAGGTGTTTATTTAACCACTTCACTACGGGACTTAAATCTCGTGGGCAGCAGCCAATGCCAGCCGTACGACATGTCGTAATAATACTTGCATCATAAAATATAGTCACGGCTTATATCGATCGTTCTCTCTTTCACCCGTGAATTTTGAAAACCACAGAGAATGGGATTAAGAGCAGATTAGGGAGAATGTAAAAACACAGGGGTGACTACAATAAATATAATCAAGACGCCGATATGGCAGCGTCTCTAATCCACTTGCTCCTCATGACGCCTATGTGTGCGGCACCGTATGGAAGGGGTTAATTTATTCAAGTAATACTTTGGATGTTTATCGGTCTATGTATAAATTTGAAAGCCAGTGTTGCACAAGGACGTTTTGGGGGTTTAGTGGAATGACCATGAAGATAAGACGATGAGATTTATTACATTTTATAAAATGATTTTTTTTTTTTAATAATCTGCTAATAAGGAGTGTGCACTGCATAACTCTACAGACTAAACAAAGGCCTTATAAAGTGTAAATTTAACTGGAGTCAGAGTCAGTATATTTTTACCAACTCTGACTCCGACTCCAGTGACACAATAATTGCTTCCGACTCCGACTCCACAGCCCTGTTTCTTATGCCTTTGTTTTTTGGCTATCTCCCTTATAAGGGGAAAAAGCCTTTGTTATATGTATGTAGAACTAAAGAAGGAAATATAGAAAGAAATGAGAAATACAGAAAAGGAAGACTGATGTATAGTAAAACCAACTTTGAGAAACTTAGAAAAAAAAATCAAAGTGACTTGGGAAAAAATCTACAATGAAGAAACACAAGTAGAAGAAAAATGGATGATTTTGATGGAAATGTATAATGAATGAGTGGATAAATATGTACCAAAACAAAAACCGAAAAAGGTGTATATTAAGTGGTGATTTAACAGAGGGTGCAGTGAAGCAAAAAAAATGAAGAGATAAAACTTGAAGATGGAAAAAAGACAAAAAACCTAGAAAGTGGCAAATATATATCAAAGGAATAAATCTGTAAAAATATGCAGGGAGAAAAAAGAAACTATGAAAAAGACAAAAGAAAAATGTAAGGATCAGCCAAAATTATTCTATAGATATGTGAAAGGTAAACTAAAAAACAAACAGGAAATAGTGAAACTATGACAAGGGAATATGGAATACACAGAAGATACAGAAATGGCTGAAGTCATTAACACTTCAAGTCTGTTTTCATTAGAGAAAATGTACAACATCAGGATGAAGGGCAAGAAGTGAAATCCCCCACGAGGGAAATAACAGTAACTTGAAAAGAAATAATGGATCAAATAACAAACCTTGAGGTCTGGAAATCGCAAGCCTGGATGGAATCGCAGATTGGATACTAAAAGAATGTAAAGAATAGACAAAATAATATAATAAGTTGCTCATTCAAAAGAAGAAAAAATATCAGAAGACTGGAAAAATGCCAATATCGTACCAATATATGAAGGAGGAAACAAGGAAGACCCAACAAATTACAGACCAGTTTCTCTTACAAGCACTGTAGCCAAAATTTGTGAAAAATTATCAAAGATAGATGGATAAAACATCTGGAGAATAATATACTAAATCTGAGACAATTTGAATTTAGACAGGGAAGATTGTGTGCCACAAATTTGATCTGTTTCTACTCAAGACTATATAATACAAGAAAGGGATGGATGGGCTGATTATACTTTCCTTGACCAACAAAAAATTTCTTTACAAAGTACCAAAAAATAAAAAAAAATAAAAAAAAACTGGAAACCATAGGAGGGATACAAGGTAAACTATTGAAATGGATGGAGGATTTCTTACTTGGAAGAAAAATGAGAGTAGTGCTCAGAGATAAAGAGATCTTAGTGGTGTTCCACAGGGATCAGTATTGGCTCCAATAATGTTTGCTATTTATGGGAATGACATGGATGAGGGTGTGGAATGTTACATGAGCTTCTTTGCAGATGAAGCAAAACTGTTGAAGAAAGTACTGAAATGGATTGAGAGTCGCTGCAGAGAGATCTGAACATGGTTTGGGAATGGAGTCAAAAGTGGGAAATGGACTTCAGCATTAAGAAATTTAGCATAATGGAATTTGAAAAAATAAAAGAAGGATATCAAGACAATATAAAATTGGTACAAAGTAAAGAAAGTGGAATCTGAAAAAGACCTGGGAGTAATCATCACAAAGGACATCTCCCCTGATAAACAGATAAACAAAACTGTCGGAGAATCCTACAACTTGCTAAGATCAATAAAGGTGGCTTAAACTTGGATGAAGAAATGGTAAAGAAAATACTAGTCACACTGATAAGGCCAAAACTGGAGTACACAGCAACCCAGTACCAAAAATACAAGGAAAATTGAGAGAATCCAGAGAGCAATTACGAAGATGGCCCCAACATTTTCGAAACTGTCATATGAAGAGAGATTGTCAAAATTAGAATTACTGACTCTGGAACAAAGAAGAGAAAGAGGTGACTTGTTGACTACAGAATCATGAGAGGTATGGAAGTCCTTGATAGAGAAGACTTACTAAATTGGGATAAGAGAAATACAAGGGAACATGGAAGGAAACTAAAAAAAAGACAATTACAGAAGAGACCTGAAAAAGAACAGCTTTCCCCACAGAGTGGTGGGTGTATGGAACAAACTAGATGAAACAAGTGTGTCTAAAAACCATACACAAATTTAAGAGTGATTTAAACAATGGAAGATACAGAGACGGGACACCATGAGCATAGCTCCCTTTCCCATAAGATACAACTAGGTCATACATAACTATTGGATCACAAAGCATGCTGCTTCTTCTTAATGCTGTGTGTTATCTATGTACCAAAGGCTTTTTCTTCTTACAAGCAAAGTAGCCGAAGTCAAATGACATATACCCACTCACACCCTTTTCATCCCCACCTATTCCACTCCCATCCACCACCCTTTCCTCCTTCTTATCTTATCTCCTCATGGATGACAGGTCATCCCTGTATCCCATACATTGCCCTGGATTAGTATCAATGTAGTTAGACACAGCACATCCACAGTAAGGCCAATTCACTTAATCAGCGACCCACCCTTTCCATCCCTTCATGCAGAAAAGAATATGGGGAGAAATCCCTATGGACTAAATCAAAATATTCACACACACGGGAGACACAGAACTGCCAACACTTTCGTCATTTGTGCTCCAAAGAAGAGGACAATTCTTGGATATACAACAAAGGAAACCTGGTTTGTATTGACTGGGAGGGGAGAAATCGCGGGTGTCCAAAATTAAATCTCTGCAGTGCTAGTTAAATGGAATATGACGTAATAAGCAAATTAATGAAAAGTTTGACTCGAACGACAACTTGACAGCAGAGTCATCTAGAGGCACCACGCTGAAATATGATGTGAACAATAGATTCATAACACCAGCAGCCACACGATTTTATGACGATGATTCATTCTCAGGACTCAGCAAGTACAAAAGAAGTTTAGGTCGAATTTTAGATATAGAAAGGAGATTAGCAAAAATAGAAAATGGTGGGAGAATGAAATCATGGACTTAAGGAAAGAAATTGTTGAACTAATGGATTGCTTACTGTAAGCTAACATTGAAATTTCCAACCTAAGGAAAATTAACTCTGAATTGAGAACCAAACTTAGGGAAATGAAAAATTATATAAGAGAGGTGAAGCGTGAAAATGAAAAGAAAAATAATGATACTACCAATAGTGAAAACCTAAAAAATGAGGTAAATAACAAAATACAAGAAATGACTGAAAGAAATGAAGAAAACTTAGGTGAGGAAAGTATCCAAAAGATTAAGAAATGAAAGGAAAAGATAGAAAATAAAGAAACCGCCTTTAAAGAAATAGTCCAACAATAAATGCAGGAAAATGCAAAAGACAATTATCCAAGTCACACATACATACATATACTAAGGCTTTTTCCCCCTTACAAGGGAGGTAGCCAAAAAGGGAAAGGCATAAAATAATTTCCACCCATTCCATCCCTGAATACACTCCACACCCCTCCACCCTCCCTCTTATCTGAGCACCTCCTGGATGACGGGTCATCCCTGCACCTTGTCCACTGCCCTGGGTCAGAAGCAGTGTCACAAGACACAGCACATCCACAGCAAGGCCGCTTCATTAAATCGGCGACCCCCCCCCCTCTGTCCCCCCCATTGCATAAAAGGTGAGGACGGGCAGAAATCCCTTTGGGCTGCGTCAAATTTTGCTCACACATACTACCACACCCCCCATCCCCCCCGCCCATTCCCCTCATGCAATCACAACATCATCCATATACAACCCTTCTCCATTCACCCCTGTCTTCTGTCCTCTCCCGTCCTTCCTCAACAGACATTCCCCTCTTCCCCAAAGCCCCCTTCACCCCAACCATCCACCTCATCCTAGGACATCCCCTCATGTTCACTCCCTCCACATCTGCCTTCCATACCTCTTTTACTAGTCTTTCTTCACTCATTCTTTCCATGTGTCCAAACCATCCCAATATTCTTTCATCAACCCTATCTCCCAGCTCCTTTTCCACCCCTGTTCTCCTCCTCACCTCCTCATTTCTCACTCTATCTAGCCTAGTAACCCCCATCGTACTTCTCAGACACCTCATCTCAAACACATTCAAATTCCTTCTCTCTTCTTCTCTTATGTTCCATGTTTCTGCCCCATACAGTGCTGTTGGCACAATCACTCCTTCATACATTATCCAAGTAATTAATGAAAAGGCAAATTGGGTAAGAGATGCAATGGATAGGAAAAAATGTATTGTGGTATATGGACTAAAAGAAAAACAGGGTCTGGTAAGGTACATGAGAGAAAAAGAAAAAGAAACAGCAATAGCAATCCTAAAAGAAATTCAGGATGGAGACCAAGATGTAGAGGACATCAACGATGTGTATAGAATTGGTCATTATTCTAAGGAAAGAAATCGACCCCTAAAGATAAAACTAAGATCACAAATGGTAGTAAAAGACATATTTGAAAAAATAGGTAAGTTGGCAAGGAGTGAACATTACAATAAGATATGGATAAAAAGAGAAATGAGTATTAAGGAATTAGAAAAAGAGATGAAGCTAAGGAAAAAAACATTAAGAGAACAGAGACCAAAAGCAAGGAATTCTATTGGAGAGTAATTGAAATGAGACTGAGAAAGAGGTACATCAGAATGGGCAGACCAAAAATGGAAAAAAAAGATGGAGAAAGGAAAAAACTAAAAGTGGCCTATACTAACATCGACAGATTAATTTCAGGACTGAATGAACTTAATGACTACATGTTAGAAGAAAAACCAGACATAATGGGAATTATGGAGACTAAATTAAGGGGTGCAATACCACCAATCAATGTTGGACAAGGGCTATACAATTACTGGATTAAAAACAGAGACGAGAAACAGGGAGGAGGAATCATGTTCTTGGCCAAGAAAAACTTGAATGTGAAAAAAATTGCAGAAGGCAAAGGTAATGTAGAACTGATCATGATGAAAGTCGAAGTCAAGGACATGAAAAATAGAAAGTTTGTGGTGACTTATGTGCCCCTAAAAATGAATGCTTGGAAAGAGAATGAGCATATGAAATGCTAGAAGATACAAGGCATTCATTAAACGAGATACTAATGGGCAGTGGTAACCTGGTAATTATGGGGGACTTTAACTGCAAATTTGTTGGGAGGACATGACAGTTAAAGGCAGAGAAGACCTGTGGGGTAATGTATTACCAGACATGACCATGGGATATACAATGACACTGTGGGTCAGTGAATACACCAGATACAGAAATAATGAGGAGCCATTGAGTAGATTTAATATTTACAACAGAACCTGAAATTGTGGATAAAATTCAATGCAAGACACTAATTGGAAAGAGTGACCAAATACTTATTGAGAATGAACTAAAGGAAGAAACATACATGGAGAGAATGAAAAGCATAGGAAAGGAAGATTGATGTACAACAAAACGGACTTTGGAAAACTAAAGAAATTCCTTCAGAATACAAATTGGGAAAAAAATTTACATGGAAGAGACAAATGTGGAAGTGAAATGGGATATCTTGATGGATAATCATAATGAAGGAGTGAATAGGCATGTACCAAGACGGAAGCTAGAGAGAAAGTGCATTAAATGCTGGTTCAACAGAAGATGCAGTGAGGCAAAAGATAGAAGAGACAGAGCTTGGAAAAGATGGAGAAAAGATAAAAAAAAACTGGAAAATGGCAAATATATATAAACTTTAGAAATGAGTATGTACAAGTGTGAAGAGAGGAAAAAAGGAACCATGAAAAAGACATTATAGACAAATGCAAAGAGCAACCCAAACTATTCTATAGATATGTGAATAGTAAACTTAAAAATAAACAGGAAATGGTGAAACTACGCCAAGGAAATATACAGTACACAGAAGATCTACAAATGGCCGAAGTCATGAATAATCACTACAAGTCTGTTTTCACTAGAGAGAAGGCAATATTGGGATGAAGGAAATGAAGTGTAATCTCCCCCCATGAGCAAGATAATAATAACGCAAAAAGAAATAATGGAATTGGATTCTAAAAGAATGCAAAGAAGAACCAATGGAAAAAATACATAACATAATAAGTTGCTCACTTAAAAAAGGAAAAATACCAAAAGACTAGCAAAATGCTAACATTGTACCAATATATAAAGGAGGAAACAAGGAAGAACCAACTAACTATAGGCTGGTCTCTAACAAGCACAATAGCCAAAATTTGTGAGAAAATTATCAAGAATAGATGGGTAAAACACCTGGAAGAAAATAATATAATAAACCCAAGATAATTTGGGTTTAGACAAAGGATTACAAAGGCGGAGCATGCCGACAGGAGACCTTTTGGTCCATATCTAGGTCGAATGCGAAAAAATCATAATAATAATAAAATAATAAATAAAAACTATAATAATGTAAATAACAAATAAAATAAATAAATGCATAGGTATAGGTAAATAATAAACAGGTAAATAGTAAATAATAAGGTAGATCATGCACCACAAACTTAATATGTTTTTACTCAAGACTAATAGACATAGTGCAAAAAAAGGATGGATGGGCTGATTACGCTTTCCTGAACTTAGAAAAAGCTTTCGACAAGGTACATACATACATACATATACCAAGGCTTTTTCCCCCTTACAAGGGAGGTAGCCAAAAAGGGAAAGGCATAAAAACACTCCCACCCATTTCATCCCTAAATACACTCCACACCCCTCCCACCCTTCCTCTCATCTGAGCACCTCCTGGATGACGGGTCATCCCTGAACCCTGCCCACCGCCCTGGGTCAGAAGCAGTGTCGCAAGACACAGTACATCCACAGCGAGGCCGCTTCATTTAATCGGCGACCCCCCCTCTCCGTCCCCCCTTGCATATAAGGCGAGGACGGGGAGAAATCCCTTCGGGCTGCGTCAAAATTTACTCACACATACTACCCCACCCCCCACTTCCCCGCCCATTCCTCCTCATGCAGTCACAACATCATCCATATACAACCATTCTCCACTCACCTCTGTCTTCCGTCCTCTCCCTTCCTTCCTCAACAGACATTCCCCTCTTCCCCAAAGCCCCCTTCACCCCATCCATCCACCTCATCCTAGGACGTCCCCTCATGTTCACTCCCTCCACATCTGCCTTCCATACCTCTTTTACTAGTCTTTCTTCACTCATTCTTTCCATGTGTCCAAACCATCCTAATATTCTTTCATCAACCCTATCTCCCAAATCCTTTTTCACCCCTGTTCTCCTCCTAACCTCCTCATTTCTCACTCTATCTAGCCTAGTAACCCCCACCATACTTCTCAGACACCTCATCTCAAACACATTCAAACTCCTTCTCTCTTCTTCTCTTATGTTCCACGTTTCTGCCCCATACAGTGCTGTTGGCACAATCACTCCTTCATACAGTCTCCTCTTCGCATCCATTCCCAAATGTCTATTCCTCATTACACTCTTTAAACCACCAAGGCATTTACTCGCTTCTCTCAATCTACATTCTACCTCCACCTTCACTCCACCTTTTCCTGCTACACTTGCACCCAAGTATCTAAAACTATCCACTTCCTCCAGTCGCTCTCCCTTAATGTTCACTTCCAGTCTACTGCCACTTTCACCCCTTGTACATCTCATCACCTTACTTTTACCCACATTTATCTTTAGCTTTCTTCTATCACATACTCTCCCAAACTCTGCCACCAGCTTCCTCAATCCCTCCTCTGACCCTGCCACAAGCGCAGTGTCGTCCGCAAACAACAGCTGGCTCACCTCCCACTTTTCTCCATTTTCTTTAACCATCTCCAATCCCTGACTCACTACCCTAGCATTCACCTCTCGCACCACCCCATCCATATATAAGTTGAACAGCCAGGGCGACATAACGCATCCTTGACAAAGTCCCACCTTTACTTCAAACCACTCACTCTCTCCATTTCTAATCCTAACACATGCTCTACTACTCTCATAATCTTGTTATGGAAAAAATGAACACCCTTCATCATAGATTTGAATAGATCATTTGATACTTGTTCTTAATACCAGCTGTAGGTGGCTGATATTCTGATATTTGTGAATACTAGCATGTACAATGTATGGGTCATTATGACATGCAAGTGATGTCATGACAATATTTGTTGCTACTCATAACAATGAAGATTAATTTTATTGAATAAATTATCAAGGCCCCATAAATAAAGTCTTACCTTAATACAGATGTTTTCTATATTTCTATAAATGTTTGATATACAACTACCCTAAACATATAAAGACTCATGGAAAGATATGTGCAGGATATCCATTTCAAAACTAACAAACAATAAAACTTGCTTCAAAGTTTGATCCGTCTAGATTTCTGGTGACTTCCACAACACCACACAGTGCAACTTGTTTCTGATGAAATGTGCACGACCATCCATGCCTGAACACCTTGCTTGTGAACTTGGTCCTTCACAAGAAAGGGTCTCAGGGAACGGATAGAGGGCGGTTAATTAGTTGCTGTTTATGTTGCATGCGTGTGTTGCGTTGGGGAACGGGTGGAGTGGTGCAGTCATTCTCTGTAATGAGAAAAACATTCAAAATTACTGCCATTCTGAGAGAATTTTGGTCTTTTAAATTTATAATATCCTGGGTATCAGGGGGCCTGAAAGCATGAAAATGAACTGAAGAAAAAACATTATAAAGAAAAGAATAGGAGAATAGGTAGAGAATAATTATATACATCTAACATGTAGAACTAAAAAAGGCAGAAGAAGAAAGCTTATATTATTCACATACAGACATAAACAAGGAGCTAAATTCTCTTTTAATAATACTAAATGGCCTTTTTTAACGAATATGCAAATAAATGATAAGACATATTGTTTTTGTAAATTTTCATCAAATTTATCAAATAAATAAGCTTAGAAAAATAAAATTTGTACAAATAATGGGGCTGATGCATTTATAAAGTCATAGACATCATTGACATCACTGATAATTATGTTATTCAAGTTACATAAAACCACATTCTTGTACAGGCAGATACAGTTTATTTTTTTCTTTCATGTTTATTTCTTTCATTCATGTTGTGTGGGACAACTATAGTCCTGACTAGCTGAAATCCACAGCCAGAGAGAAATGTGGAAAATGTGTGAGAAGGCACATTGGCAAGTCAGCAACCATTCCAAGAAATTGACAGATTTTCTTGTGTGTAGATAGGAACAAAGTGGAGCTCTTCCTTTTCCTTTCTGAGGCAGTCATTGACTCCATTAATGATGGTAGTGGCAATGTGCTAGTGGTGACAGATGGACAGCAGGTACTCTCCTCCAGCCCACGAGAGTACAGGATCACTTGCTCCATGTACACATGAAAAGGCAGATACTCACTTGATGCTACATGCATGCCATGCTACTCAGCATAGTCACCATCAGATTTTTGTTTGAACTGTAGATACAGATGTGGTAGTTTTGGCAGTGAAGCTAGCTCTGTCATTGTCAAATGAAGACAATTTAGATAGCCTTCAGGACAGGCAAAAACCTCAGTTTCTTGGCCACTCATGAGATAGCTTCTCTGGATCCAAGCAAGGCAAGTATACTTCCAATGTTTCATGCCCTCACTGGGTGTGACACAGTGTCCTCTTTTGTGGGACACAGTAAGAGAAGTACTTGGACAACCTGAAACACTACCCCAGAGCTCACAATACACTGCTGACTCTGGCTGATGCACCAACTGAAATTCCAGAGGAGGCAATGCAAGTCATCCAGAGATATGTGGTCCTCTTCTATGATTGCACCGGCACACACAATGAAGTGAACAAAGCAAGAAAGATGTTTGTGAGGAAGGCTTTGGTGCAGAGTATTCCACCCACCTATGCTGCCCTGGAACAACATGTCAGAAGGGCAACCTTCCAGGGTTGTCATATCTGGAGTCAGATATTGGCTGCACAGCCACAGACACCTCCACCAACAAGCTGGGGTTGGACCAGGTATGAAGAAGACTGCTCCTGAGCCACTCTGGACCACACTCCCTGAAGCTGCAGAAACATGCAAGTAGCTGGTGTCATGTGGCTGTAAGAAGGGCTGCAGGCACTGATGCAAATGCAAGTCAGTAGCTTTGGACTGCATTGCCCTCTGCTTCGGTGAAGGAGAATGTGGGCAAGATCAACTCCTGAACAAACCACTTGTGCCTGCTGTTGTTTTCACTTAACTGTATTGTAAGGTTTTGTTGCATCTGACGACATGTCACATGATATTTTCTATGACCTGAGGTGACTTTTTGTGACTCAATAAAATAACATCATTTCTTCATATTAGCATTGTATGACTTAAAAAATGTCAATTTCAATCACATATAACTTCCATTATCATCACCTGTTCTCTATATAAAATAAAAATTCCTGAAAAAATCTTGTCTATGATTTGCAAATACATATGAAATACTGATATATTTTGAGTTAATGTTTACCCAGAATATTACCCAATATAAAGGTAATACTAGGAGTGAGTTTTTAGATTCAGACCACAGGTTACTAGTGGCTGATCTTAAGATTGGTAAGGTAAAACCACAGGCAGCGGAAATGAGACCATTAAGAGCCATAGTTGGAAAGACAAGGAGAGATAAACTAAAAAACAAAGATACAAGGAAAAGCATTGGCGTCTATTCCATGCTATGCAAAATAGATGCTGCCCAGTTAAGATGGTTAGGACATTTAGAAAAAATGAATAAAGAAAGAATTGCACGGGGATGCTGGGAGTGGATGCCAGACGTGAGAAGGCTAAGAGGACCAAGAAATATCTGATAAGACCAGATTGGAGTATGCTACGACACTATGGACACCCAGCACAAAAAAAAAAAAAAAAAAAAAAAAAAATTATATACCCAGTATATATATATATATATAAAGAAATTAGAAAGAATCCAAAGAGTAACAACAAAGATGGCCCCAACACTTTCAAAATTGACATGCAAAGATTGTCTAAACTGGAACTACCATCCGTGGAACAAAGAAGAGAAAGAGGAGATATATTGGCCATTTACAGAATCACAAAAGGCATGGAAGTCCTTGATGGAGAAGACTTATTAAAGTGGGATAAAAGAAAAACAAGAGGACATGAAAAGAAACTCAAAAAGGAATTATAGAAGATCTGAAAAAAAAAAAAAGTTTTCCACACAGAGTGGTGGATGTCTGGAACAAATTGGACGAACCAATAGTATGTGCAAAAACCATACAAGAATCTAAGAACAAACTAGATGTTGAGAGATACAAAGATGGGTCACTATGAGCATAGCTCCCCTTCCCGTATAATACAACCAGGTAAATATGCAGAAAATTCTATTGCAATCCCTACACAACACCTGTGACAGTATACAATTGACTAGGTGTTACCAAAACGAAGCTAATCTACAGTACAAGAGTTTTCTGCATCCCCGAGAGGATTAATGCTTATCTCACAATGGCAGCCAGGAAAAGCCTTAAACAGTTGGTCTTACAGTTTCAGCGGCCGGCGGTTGAACTTGTAAGAGAGGGAAGTAAAATTCTGGTACAGTAGCCTTGAGTGAGATGGGGCGGGGCGCTGCTGGGCGGAACGGGGCCGGACCTCTGTAAAAACGTCATTAGGTTATGATCTGGTTATGGTCAAGAAATATACCATGACGTACGTACGTACGTACGTGTGTGTGTGTGTGTGTGTGTGTGTGTGTGTGTGTGTAGCTATTACTACTCTCCTGATGAGAGCTCAGATCTCATATATTGGTAATGATGTAATCTCACACTCACAACATTTTGCTTACTGTAGTTGGAAGGCCGGCTCACAATGCAGCAATACTGAAATTTTCAGCCCTGAGTGGGATTAGAACTCCTTGAATTAATGATTGAGCGCCGGACCACCGCAATCGAGCCGTGTGATTCACCATGGTCTTGGATCACGTGTTGGACTCGTGATCGACAGCTATTTCATTCCCGGGAGAGAGCTCAGAGCTCACATATGACCGATCTATAGATAATGCTGACCTTACACGCACACACACACACCCAACGAGTTGGAGTAACGACTCGCAGCGAAACTGAAATTATTTCAGGCCTGGGCGGGTGTGTGTGTTACATCAAGGTCTTGGATCACATGTTGGATTCAAGATTGACAGCTACTACCTTCCCGGATGAGAGCTCAGAGCTCATGTATGACCAATCTATTGATAATGCTGTGACCTGATACACACACACAACTCCCCGCCCATGAGAGTTGGAGTAACTGCTCGCAGTGCAGCGATACTGAAATTATTTCAGCCCTGGGCGGGATTCAAACTCGGACCACTGAAACAGCAGTTACAAACGCTACCACTGCGCCGTCGGGCCGTGTGTATTTACTTAGATGTATCTTACGGAAAGGGGAGCTATGTTCGTGGTGTCCCGTAAGTCCCCTCTATCAAGGACTGTGCATTTCACAATTCTGTAAATGGTCAGCAGGTTGCCTCTTTCTCTTCTTTGTTCCAGAGTTGGTAATTTCAATTTAGCCAGTCTCTCCTCATATGACAGGTTTGAAAGTGTTAAAGCCATTTTCGTGGCTGCTCTCTGGATTCGTTTCATTGTCTGTTATATTCTTTTTGGTACTGGGTGACCATAGTGTTGCAGCATAGTCTAGGCCTTAGTGTGACTAGTAATTTTTTAATCATTTCTTTGTCTAAATAGGTAAAAGTCACCTTTATTGATCTTAGCAATTTGTAAGGTTCTTCGACAATTTTGTTTATTTGTTTATCAGGGGACATGTCATTTGAGACAATTACTCTCAGGTCTTTTTCAGATCCCACTCTACTTTCTTTGTTCCAATTTTATATGGTCCTGATATTCCTTTTTTACTTTTTCCGAACTCCATTATGCTACATTAAGAAAATATTGAAGTCTACACCCCACTTTTGGCTCCATTTCCAAACATAGTATAGGTCTGTAGTAATTTACAATCAGTTTCAGTATTCACTTTCTTCAGCAATTTAGCATCCTCTGCAAAGAAGCTTATGTAACAATCCACATATTCATCCATGTCATTCAAATAAATAGCGAACCAATATTGATCCCTGTGGAACTCCTCTAATCACCTCCCAAACTGAACCCTTCACTACTCTCATTTTTCTGCCATGCAAGAAATCCTCCATCCAGTTTAGTAATTCACCTTGTATCCCTCGTGTTTTCCATTTTTTTTAATAACTGTGTGGTATTTTGTCAAAGGCTTTTTGTAAGTCTAGGAAAGCACAATCAGCCCATCCATCCCTTTCTTGTATCTATTTATTAGTCTTGAGTAGAAACAGATTAAGTTTGTGGCACATGATCTTTCCTGTCCACATCAAAATTGTCTCTGGTTTGTTTCCTTCCAGGTGTTTTATCCATCTATTCTTGATAATTTTTTCACAATTTATGGCTACAGTGCTCGTAAGGGAGACCGGTTTGTAATTTGTTGGTTCTTCATTTCCTCCTTTATATATTGGTATAATATTGGCATTTTTCCCAGTCCTTTGGTATTTTTCCTTCGAGTGAGCAACTTATGTTATATAATTTGTCCATTAATTCTTCTTTACATTCTTTTAGTATCCAATTTGCAATTCCGTCTGGCCTGTGTGATTTCCTGACATCAAGGTTCATTAATTCATCCATTATTTTTGTGTTATTGATATTTCCCTCATGGGGGGTGATCATATTTCCATTCCTTCGTCCCAATGTTGTACTTTTTCTCTAGTGAAAACAGACTTGAAGTGGTTGTTAATGACTTCAGCCATTTCTACATCTTCTGTACATACATTTCCCCCATAGATCCTCTCCGCTTTTCACTGTCATCTCTTCCCAACAGATTTCCTTGCAGTTAAAATCTCCCATAAGTACCAGGTTACCTCCATGCTTCAGCATCTCGTTTAATGAATGCCTTGTATCTTAATTTTTTAAAGCTCGCCCTCTTTCCAAGCGCCTGTTTTGGGGGGCACATAAATCACCACAAACTTTCTATTTTTCATGTCGCTGTCTTCAACTTTTATCATGCTCATTTCCACAGTGTGTGTGTGTGTGTGTGTGTGTGTGTGTGTGTGTGTTTACCTAGTTGTCAGTGGCGGTGCCAGGGGGGCTTGGGGGGGCTTTACCCCCCCCCAAAAAAGTGTCCAGCCCCCCCCAACTGAAATGAGCAAATTGAAAATTTAAAACACTCATTGAAATAATTTTATTAAGTGGAATTTTTAATTGCCAGGGCTACAGATTTGTCAGCCTCAGTGCTAGCCCTACCATTAACCCCCTCCCCTTCTGAAATGAGGATAATATATGTGTATTATCATATTACTATTAGCCCCCCAAAAAATTTGCTTAGCCCCTCAAAAAATTTGTTTAGCCCCCCTTTAGACCTCCCCAACTAAAAATTCCTGGCGCCGCCGCTGCTAGTTGTATTGTATCTCTCAGGATCAAGTTTTTTCTTAAAATCTTGTATAGTGTTAGCACACACTGTTTCGTTGTCTAATTTATTCCATGTATCTATCACTCTGTGTGGGAAGCTGTTCCTTTTTAAATTTCTTGTGTAACTATCTTTTTTTAGTTTCTTTTCGTGTCCTCTCGTTTTACCGTTGTCCAATATTGTGTGTGTGTGTGTGTTGTCTGTGTGTGTGAGCGCACGCACGTATTTTGTAACCACCACAAGACTGTTATGCTACATAACACTTTCATTCACCTAAAGGGGCAGATTTCGTCCTCAAGTGTCTTTATCGTCTGGGATCCTGGACAGGCAGCTGGACTCCGACCTTTAAATTAATCAAAATTGCTTGGCGGTGCTGGCCTACGGCTGCAGAGTTGACAAAGCGAGTTTACTGAAAACATTGCTACGAAGGTGGACTTTCATCAATTCTTCGTTGGGAATAGTTTGTATGTGTGGTATATGTGTAATGTACAATACAAATCAATAAGATATCCTAATTCCATTAAGATGTGATTCAGATTGAACAATCTGGTCAATCTAATGTTCATGTCTGGCACAATTACACCCATATTTTTTTTGCATTTTTTAAGCTAATGGCGGAAGATGATGATTATGCATAGGCTACATAAATGCTCTGGTACACATCAAGTAAGACTGTGGTATCTAGTATATAGTGAAATGCAATACACAACCGAAATATACTTTGGACCTATCAATTTCGTGGTATCCAATGCAATGTGCATACAACATACGTTAATTTAGCTGGTAGCAATCCCTCCATTCGTGAGAAGCGCTGCCAATATACTATAGTTAAATCTAATTGCAAAAGTTATCTACAGGAGTATACCATGTCCGTAGCTGCTATCTAGAATGAAACGTTTTTACCTTGTTTATAAACAAAATTATTAAAGGTCATGACAAATCACAGCTTTCCCGCCGGGAAAGTATAACCTTACAGTGGGCCTTGGTAACAACTACACAAATTTACGAGTATTCAAATACCTAATACGTTAGTACCAATAGAATTGAAGCTTATGTTGAAAGTAACATCTTTATGGTCTAGTATGAAGACAACAAATGTCACTTTGTGCGTACGGAGTGCATCCCACACCACACCATGCAGCGCCAGAAAAAGATTCTGGGCTGAGGCCTATCAATCGGGACAGGTGCTGATCCCTGAATAGATTTTTTCCTTCAAGGATGTAGACCACGGACTATAAAATATTATCTCCGAATTTGCTGATGATACAAAACTATGCAGAATGGCAAATTATCACTCAAACCAGTTACATATTCAAGAAGATTTAGATAATCGTTTCCTAACCCTGGGGTCGCCAAGACATATTGCATGCTGATTGTTGTTGTTGTAATATTATATGAATTCAATACAATAACCATGATGACCTTAAATTTTTCTTTTATAACCTTACATTACCTTTCTTACACATATATTTATTATACTTGTCCCGTACTTTTTACAGTCAACAACTAGTCATATATATTAACACATATACAAACAGATTAGTGGGCTCGTGGTCATATAATGAAGATCATATTGGGGGTCGTCTGAAAAAAAGGTTGGGAAACACTGATTTAGATAAACTACAGCAATGGTCTGAAAAGTGGTTAATGTAAATGTAAGGTTATGTACATATGTAAGAATAGCAATAAGTACAATTACAAGTTATTTGGAAAGTCGTTAACAAAAGTGTATGGTGAAAAGGATCTCGACGTAATTATCAGTGATCTGAAATCATATATGCAGTGTATTTCTGCCTCGGAGAAGGCAAATAATTTTAGGACTGATTGTGCGATATTCTGATTTAAAAGTTCAACTGTAATTAACAAGCTGGATCAATCGTGGACCTCATTAAAGACATTAACAGATTGGAAAAAGTACAACGGCCAGCCACAAAACAGATTCCAAATATCAGAAATAAATCATATGAAGATAGACTAAAACATGAATCTATTTTCCCTAAAAATGCGTAGGCCTAGACTTTGGGGTGATTTGATGGTCTTTAAGATTCTAAAGGGAATCGACATCAAAAGTAACGAAATTTTCACACTGAATGGAAATCAGACAAGAAATAATGGTCTTAAACTGTCAGGAGAAAGATTTAATTTGGAAGTGGGTAGAAATAAGTTTGCCAACCGTGTAGTAAATGAATGGAATAAACTTCTTGCTCAGGCAGCTAGTCGGAGAGCTCATTTCATTACGGACCTTGCGCATGTGTTATAAAAAATGTACTGAACTATAGCGATTAAGGATCCTCAGCAGAACGATCGGTAAAGGCAAGTTATGATGCTCTTCTCCGGAGCATTAATCTGCGGGTCACTTGTTCACCCCTTGGTGCTGGGGGAAGGGAGAGAGAGGGAAAGAGAGGTGTGTATTTACCTAGTTGTATTTTGTGGGAGAAGAGCTATGCTCGTAGTGACCCGCAGTTGTATATTTCCGCATCCAGTTCTTTCTTAAAATCATGTATAGTTTTAGCACTCACTGTTTTCTCTTTCAATTTGTTCCATGTATCTATTATTGTGTGAAAAGTTGTTCTTTTTCAAATCGCTTCTGTAACTGTCCTTCTTAAGTCTCTTCTCATGTCCTCTTGTATTTCTTCTGTCCCATTTAAGTAGGTCATCCCTATCAAGGATTTCCATCCCGTTTATAATTCTGTAGATGGTTATCAAATCGCTTCTTCTTTGTTCCAGGGTTGATAAATTTAGTTTGTCCAATCTTTGTTCGTATGTCAACTTGCCAAGTGTTGGTGCCATCTCTGTCATTGCTCTTTGAATTCTTTCTAGTTTATGTTGTTTTTTCTAGGTGTCCATAGTGACGCTGCTTATTCTAATTTTGGTTTTACCAGTGTAACTAGTATTTTCGTTGCCACATCCTCGTCCATGTAGTCAAAGCCCACTTTCATTGATCTTATTAAATTGTAAGTTTCTCCAACTATTTTGTTTACATGTTTGTCTGGTGTCATGTCGTTTGGGATAATTACTCCTAGGTCTCTTTCTGAGTTTACCTTTGTAACTTCCTTTGTACCAATTTTGTATTGACCCGATATTCTATTTTTACTTTTTCCAAATTCCATTATAGATTTCTTAATGTTGAAATTCACTTCGTTCTTAATTCTCCATTTCCAGACTTTGTCCAGGTCTTCTTGAAAAGATTTGCAATCTTCTTCTGTACTTACTCTCTTCAATAGTTTCGCATCATCTACAAAGAAGTTTATATAACATTCGATGCCTTCAGCCATGTCATTTATACAAACAGCAAACATTATCGAAGCCAATACGGAGCCTTGGGGGACTCCACTTATCATATTTACCAATCTGAGTTCATTTCTCTAAGTACCATTCATTTTTCTTCCGTTCAAGAAGTTTTTCATCCATTCCAATAATTTTCCCTGTATTCCACCTATTGTTTCAATTTTTCTTAGTAGCTATTTGTGTGGTACTTTGTCAAAGGCCTTTTGTAAGTCCAAGAAGGCACAGTCTGCCCAACCATATCTTTCTTGTATTATTTCTTCTAATCTTGAGTAAAAACATATTAAGTTTGTAGTACATCATCTTCGTTCTAAATCCAAATTGGTTGGGGTTTAGTATGTTGTTCTCTTCCAAGTGTGTGTGTGTGTGTATTATATATATACATATATATATTATATATATATATATATATATATATATAGAGAGAGAGAGAGAGAGAGAGAGAGAGCGGCTTCTTATGCCAATGTACTGAAAATAAAATTTATCATATCCACTTTCAGAATTTATATTTTTATGTATATTGTTTTTACTTCCACTATTATTATCATTAAATTATTATTGTCATTATCATCATTATTGTTAACATTACTATTAACATAATTTTCATCAAGTGAATGGTTTGTCATTCAAGACGCCCGAGTTTTTTACACCATTGTACACCTTTACACTGTATGCGCCAGGATCACCTGGGCAAGTAGCAATCACTACTGTTGGCCTCAAACGTGGGGATCTGTTTGAAAGAAAAAAAAAAAAAAACAGCTTTCAGGGAGTCCCTTTATCCACTGGCTCTTCTCCCTCAACAATATCATTTCATCGATTGCACGTTGCGTATTTCATTTTCGCTGCACTAGAAAGAGCGCAGAAAGTGGAATTCCCGGTTAGCTGGCTGCACAAAGAGTGCCTGCCACAGTGCAGTACATCTCAAGACACTTGCAAGCAAGAAAAACAACCAGGGTAGGAAGCCGGAGTAAGATATATCTACAAAGACAGACTATACCATCTCCATAACGCTAAACAAGCACGGACGTGAGCGCACTGAAATGCACACGCACATACACCGTTGGAGGTAGAGACGGGCCACATAGCTAGCTCTTATCCTGTATATTACAGTTAGCTAAATTAGGTACGTGCGCGCACGCACACACAAACACACACATACAAGAGGACACGGAAAGAAAACCAAGAAAGACAGCTATAGAAGAGATCTGAAAAAGAACAGCTTTCCTCACAGATGGAACAAGTTAGATGAGAAAGTGGTGTGTGCAAAAA
>NC_134798.1:21594832-21597332 GCF_046742065.1 Oratosquilla oratoria
GTATCAGTGAAAGTTGTAGACTGAGAGAAGCAAGTAAATGCTTTGGGGGATTAAAAAGTGTCATGAGAAATAGGTATTTGGGAATGAATGCAAAGAGGAGATTATATGAAGGGGTGATTGCGCCGACGGCATTGTGTGGGGCAGAAACATGGAATATAAGAGACACAGAGAGGAAAAGTTGAAATGTGTTCGAGATGAAATGTCTGAAAAGTATGGAAGGGGTTTACAAGGTTGGATAGAATGAAAAACGAGGTGAGGAGAATTGGGGTGGAAAAGGATATTATGAATAGGGCAGATGAAAGACTATTGGAATGGTTTGAGCACATGGTAAGAATGAGTGAAGAAATATTAGTAAAAGAGGTGTGGAAGGCAGAGGTGGATGGAGTGAATTTGAGGGGACGACCGAGGATGATATAAGGTGAAAGAGGCGTTGAGCAAGAGGGGAATGTCTGTTGAGTATGAATTATATTTTGACGTAGACTGAAAGGATTTATCTCCGTTTTTTCTTTTTCTGCATAATGGGACGGAGCGGGGGGTTGCCGATAAGTGAAGCGGCCTTGTTGTGGATGTGCTGTGTCTTGCTGCACTGCTTCTGACCCAGGGCAGTGGGCGTCATAGAGAGATGACCCGCCATCCATGAGGGACGAAGATGAGTGGGAAAAAGGTGGTGGATGGGAGTAGATTGGGTGGGATTGGGCTTGCCTTTTGACTTGTACGGGAGAAAAAATATAAATAGAATTGTAGGGACAAATCTTGACGGGAAGAGCCATTTTCCAGGGGTGCGTTTCTTTCTATTGTATTATGTTTTCGGATGGTTGCTGACTAGTTTATTGGGATTGTTATTTGTGGCCAAGACTTGACAAAGCGGTTATAAAACAAAAGACAAGCGCTATGTTTACATAAAAACAAATTTCTCTCTTTACGAAAGCTTCAGTAAACTATCCTGCATCGTTTGTATCATTCATATAGACAAATTCAAAATCCCAAAATTCTGTGGTAGGGCCTACGTCATGAAGCGCGTGTGTACGTTCGTGTTTGAAACAGGATACACACCTATATGTATACATAATAATCATCCCCTAACTAATTTTTTAGTACTTACATAGAATTACATGGACAAACGAACAGCAACAGCCCTATTGGTCCTGACATGGCTGTTCTGGTACTTAACATATTATTACTACTTTTTTTTTTAACATATCTAGAAGTATATAATTCTAGTCGGGGATTTGTAGCTAAGTAAATGTTGAGACATTTTTTGAATACCTCTACAGTAACTAATGATGTTGGATGGCAGACCATTCCATATATTAACAACGCGATTGAAGAAAGAAAAATTTGCCACTTCTGTTTGAAATTGCTTTCCTACAATTTTGCTTCCATTATTCCTAGTTGCGTCTACGGTGGGACCGATCGCGGAAATGTGGTCTATAGAGTGGCTGTAACTATCGTAGACTTGGCTTTGTTTATGCATTCTACTGATGAACGAAGCAATGATATCCAGGGTATATTGCACTTGTTTCTGCAATCTTTCTTGCAGGAGCAGCTATCAGTTTGAAACGACCAAATACGACACGCACATATAGAGACTGTCAGTACAGAATATACAGACAAGTTTACACGCGCACACGCACGCACATACACTAAGACAATGTCACCTGATATCAGAATGTGGGAGACAGATTACTGTTAAACATTATGGTGATTTTTCACGATATGGATGGTGAGATTATGAATACATATATATATATATATATATATATATATATATATATATATATATCGTAGAAACCTTGATACGTCAGTTGTATGGTCCCCACAGAGTGAAGGATATAAGCAAGATCGAGAGAATATAAAGAACAACCAAATTAGGTCCCAGATTGGGAGATGAGAAGTGACTTGTGGCACTGGATCTGCCAATGTTGAAAGTTCGAAGGAAAACAGGTGATATGATTAAAATATTCAGGTCGCTTAAGGGATAAACTACATCGCCAGAAGAGATCTCTTGATTATGGATGGGGTTGATTTATGAAGCAATGAAAACAAACTGAGAAAGACTAAAAGTATACAAGATGCGAAGAAATATAGTTCTTCATACAGATGCATTAATACTTGAAGAAACTGAGGTGATATAACCCTAGCTGGATCAATACAAGAATTCAAATGTAACGTTGTAGATGAAAAATAATTATATAAATCGTTAGAACCATACATAAACTTGAAGTTAAGTATGATAAAATGGGGAGTAAAAGAAAGGACCCTTCGCTTGTTGCTTCTCTCTGTATGCTACAATTATATATACACACGCAAAGATACCCCTACCACATCGCATCTGTCATCGTGTGCGCATCAACTTCCGTATGACCCAAACTATCCTTCAAATACATCATGAATACTGCCAACATAAGAGATTTTCAAATACAAATCATGAACAACCGTGAAATTATATACTAGCTAAATCTCACGACACCAAAAAACATCCTTCGATTATATCACCACT
>NC_134798.1:21619832-21634832 GCF_046742065.1 Oratosquilla oratoria
ATCGTAAGAGTTTTAGAAAAGGTTTATGCGAAAGGCACCGCTGAAATGCGACTACATAAAGATACAGAAAAGATAAAGATCGAGAAAGGAAATTTTTACAAAGTTGAGTTGGGAAGAGAAAGGTCTGAAGACAAATGGTGAATATTCTAATCACCTAAGATTTGTGGATGACATTATTATCATTATTTCAGAAAGAACAGAGGACTTGCAAGATAATATCGATGATCTCAACAAGAAAAGGTTTAAAACTGAACAGGAATAAAACAAAAATTTATGTTCGTCACGAAAGTTCAAAGCAAAAATACTATAATCAATGGTGAGAGTCTTGAAGAAGTTGAAAAATATAATAATATTGGCCAGATGGTGAAAGTGACTACAGATCATGATAATGAAATCGAAATAAAAAGGCGTATTACAATTGTTTGGAAAATGTTTGGTAAGTATAAGATGATCACGAGAGGCTCTCAAACTTGGTTTGAAACGCGAAGTTTACAATCAATGTATACTGCCAGCAATTATATATGTGACTTGGAATCTGACGACGGCGATGGAGACAAAGGTAAGGAGTGCTCAGAGAAGAATGGAGAGGTCAATGAGGGAATGATGCTGAGAGACCGAAAGAGAGCCAGCTGGGTGAGAGAGCAGCCTGAAGTGAAAGATAGTGTGCAGGAAATAAAAGAGAGGAAGTGGAATTGGCCAGGTAAGTTAGCACGAACGACTTGGCTATGAGCGATGGAACAAGTGACTGGGTGGATGACACGAGATAGAGAAGGTTGTAGGAGTGACATGCCAGAGATTAGCCCAGTTATGCGAGTGGTATAATGCTATGAAAAAGGCCTTTGTTCAGCAGTGGACTCAGGGTGACCGATTGACTGTTATATATATATATATATATATATATATATATATATATATATATATACACATACACATATATAATATATATACACATAAATACACACACACACACAATACATATATATATATATATATATATATATATAATATAATATATATATGTATATATACACACATATGAAGAAGCCTCATAAAGTGAAACCGGTCAGGAATAAAGTCTTTCCCAATTGTGTAATTTCCATTCTTACCACTCGTGTGTATATTATATATATATATATATATATATATATATATATATATATATATATATATATACTGGAAAAGGTGGGTGAGGAAGACACGAATTGAAATCCAAAAGGTTTCTTCAGAGAAATAACATGTTGAAGAGAAAACAAGGCATACACATACATTAGTAAAAGGGAACACTGTGAGGAGCCTCGGACAGCTCAGCTCAGGTCGCGTCTGTTTCGGTGGGGTTTTGTCCTACTGGACATTGCTGGGGTTTCTTCGTACCTACTTCGGTGGTGTAACGACCTACTGGCTGTTGTTATGGCCGCGGTGGTTTTTGTCCATTTAATGTCACCCTTTCACTGATTTGTGTTCTCATTTGTAGTAATATATACTGCTTCAAGCATTTTTCTGTTTAGATAAGTTTTCGTCTAGAATGTCCGCTGCCTTCCATTTTGGTGAGTGCTCCTTTTCTTTGATATTATTTACTAATGCACTAGTGTAGCGATGATGTCTGGCATCATCTCTGTGTTCACCGAGTCTTTTCACCAACCCTTTATATGTTTCCCTACGATATGAATTTTCATAACCATTACTTGGAATCCTATACACAATACTTCCGTTGTTACTATGATCTTCTCTTTTCTTTCTCATCAAGTCGCCTACCTTCTTGCCTACGTCACTCACGATGGATAAGCCAGAGGATCTTAACGTATGCCCTAAATTGTCTGTGATGTTGGAAAGGGGAACTACTATATAATGATTGTTCAATTTTTCTCTTTCATTTCTTTTCCTGTTAATTTTAGCTTTAGTTATTAAAGATGCTAATAGTCCTTTTGGGTAACCCATTTTTGTGAACGCGTAATTATATTTTTAATTTCTTCTCCGTGGTATTCTGGCCTACATATTTTCAGAGTTCGAAGAAAAAATCCTATCACTACATCCGATTTTATTTGATTTTTTTTTGTCATGCAATCTCAGGTATTGGATCAAATCATCCTTATTCGTAGGTTTCCTGTACACCTTAAAATTTACGCTCTCATCCGTTCTAATGATGACTGTGTCAAGAAATGGTAAAGATCCGTCTATTTATTTTTCTGTGGTGAACTGTTACTATGGACTACATTCAGTTTTTGTAATAATATGTTTGTATTTGTATCTTTGTGCGTAACAGTTTGATAGTCGTCGACGTGATACCATTTGGAACCACTAACGATTATCTTACTTATGATTCTTTTCTAGTGTTTCCATAAATAACAAAGCCGTCACAAAACTTAATGGAGATTCCATAGGAAGACCTTCGTGTTGACGAAATTATTGTTGGTTGAAACTACGTGAGCCGAAATTAAAGGATAATTCAGTTATATATAAATATATATATATATATACATATATATATATATACACATATATATATACACATATATATACATACACATATATATACATATATATATACACATATATATACACACACATATATACACATATATACATATATATATAATATACACATATATACATATATATAATATACACATATATACATATACATATATACATATATTATATATATACATATATATTATATATATATATATGTATATGCACTCACTATATATATGCACATATTTACATATATATACATATACGTATATACACACACACATATACACTATATATATATATAATATATATATACAGTATATATATATTATATATATATATATATATATATATACATATAATAATAGTATAGATGTCACACAACATACATTATAACGATTGCAGTGCATGCACAGATCAACAACATACCTAGGATATCATAGGAAGGCGTTACATATCATGACAACAAATCGGCTACCACGGGATTCAGTGCTCCTGTCCGGTCCATCTCCAAACACCTGATCCCTCCCTTCCCCAGTAGACACGTAGGCGCCTTTGTCAGGTTTAGAGGTTCTTCGGACGACGACGACGACGACGACGACGACGACGACGACCCCTACAACTCAACTGCAAGCAGGGTGGGTGGGTGGATGGGAGGGCGGGTTGCAACGCAAGCAGCATCCCACCCTTCCCTCCCTCCCTCCCTCCCTCTCTAAAGTGCAGCGAGCTCGGCGACGCAGGCAACCGGCCTTCCCACTCCTGAATAGTTGCGTGACAGACCTTCCTCCTTCCCTCCTCCCTTACCCCAGTATCGCTCTAAGGTGCAGCAGAAACCAAAGCAAAGACAGCCTCGGTTGTTGCTGATGATAAATTTTATGCCAGTTTAGCTGGTCTTGTGTACAGACCGAGGGTACATCAGTAACAGTTATTTAATAGTTTGTATAAAACACGTTCCTAATCAGGCAGGCAGTGTGTGTGTCTGTGTCTGTGTCTGTGTCTGTGTGTGTGTGTGTATGTGTGTGATTCACCATTGTCTTGGATCACGTGTTGGGCTCGTGATCGACAGCTATTTCCCTCCCAGAGGAGAGCTCAGCTCATATGACCGATCTATGGGTAATGCTGTGACTTCACACGCACACACACACAAACTCCCCGCCCACGAGAGTTTGGAGTAACGACTCGCAGTGCAGCGATACTGAAATTATTTCAGCCCTGGGCGGGATTCAAACCCGGACCGCCGTATTGGCTGCCGGAAACTCTACCACTGCGCCACGAGTCGTGCGTGTGTGTGTGTGTGTGTGTGTGTGTGTGTGTGTGTGTGTGTGTGTGTGTGTTGGGGGTGGGGGCAGAGGTTTGATGGTAGGTGAAATGGTTCTGAGAGTCCAGACGGTACAGGGGCCCGCGGAGGAATATCTCCGGCTTAGCGCACAGGGTCCGGTCCGGCACTCCGGCAACTGAATGGTGCAGTAGCTGTTGCTGCTGCTGTAGACCAAGAACGACTTTCTACCAGCTGCATGGCGCAGAGGTGTGGCAGTTGCCCTATAGTTGGTGCAAGATTTCGATGTTGGCGATGGGCCAGCTTGTGCAGGATTCCAGGGACAGAGAGATAATGGTGGTAGTGGCGGCGGCGATGATGATGATGTTGGCGACGACGATGACGGCGGCAGAGGCGATGGCGGTTAGAAGATTACACCGAGCGGTGGGAAAGTTAGCAAGCTGTACAGTTCTCCTTTAGTGGTGTAGTGCGTAACTATACAACCTACTACCTCAACCAGCACTCGGCCTGCTTGCCTGCCTGCTTGCCTGCCTGTATTCTTGCCCAGATCTGCCTACTTGCACGTATGCCCATGAAGCGTGTCACATATTATATATATATATATATATATATATATATATATATATATATATATATATATATATATATATATATATCATATTACCAATCGACACACGAGCACTGACGTGCTAGTTCTTTACACTGGAACGTCGATTTCGTTACGTCTAAATTGTTCCCGGACGATGTAACAAGAGATGTTTGTGGGATAACTCGTCTGTAGCATACTCTACACTGCAGTGTAACTTCGGTGATTCACATGCACGTGATGCTGAAGTACTGTCGGATGTGAGTTCGTACTGTCGATCTATTAATATACACTATCGGTTTCTTGAGGCACTGAAGGACTGTGTCGATAATGTGCGATGTCTTAAGCATGGTAGAAGCAACGCTGAAGCAAGCACCACTTGACATTTGGTTTGCCTGTGTTCGGGTCTCGCTCAACCACATCTACTGGTATAAACGTAATATGACTTGTCTGTGATGTGTGATATCACTTGGGCTTTGCTTAAGTAAATGACACCAAATACCTACAAAGACAATGCTGCCACAGCATCTTGCATGTGCTGATCGGTGCATTTAAAACGTTATTCTGAGTATAACTGACCGACCACTAGAATAATTAATTGATAAGTTAATAAACAAATAAATAAAAATCACCACGATCCCACTCCCACGATGGGAGAAGTGAGAAACTCCTGGTAGGGCAGCCGGGAACCAACGCAAGTAGCACGCAGCGGCTCCCGGGAATCGAACTCACGACCATCTGCTCATGAGTTGAGTTCGATACGGTATCCAATAGGCTATCGCGCGGCCCAAAACAAAGAAATCGATAAATAAAATGAAATAGATGTAACCTAAAAGATGACAACCTTCATGACGGGAGAGCGGCCTCATCCAACAGACCGCTGACAGTTCAATACATGCAGTGTAATACCAAACCTCATCTCTCGTAACGCAAACCCCCGCCTCCCTCACTCCCTCTATGTGATTTGTCGCAGTTGTGAGCATCCGACCCAAATCATAATATCTGACCTTCAAGCGACTCTTGACGATTTGTCCACGGATCCTCATCATCATCATCACCACAACGGATATACCATCATCTAATTCCGAGTAGTATGTCCGTGGTGTGAGAACCAATGTCTATAATGAGCACAAAAGACTCCCCGTACCCACATCCCCACCCCGCCTCCTATCATCTTCCTGCCCCAACAGATGACCCTGTGCTCTGCAGGATTGGCATGCAGTGTGCAACGTACCCTGACCCTTCCCTCCCTCCCTCCCTCCCTCCACCTCCTCATTCACCCGGCGGAGACATCCTCACACTTCCCAGAGTTTTCGCGAAGCTTGTGTGACGTGTCCGTGGCGTGTCCGTGAGGTGAGTGCAGTACAACCTAGCCCCATAGAATCGAGCTTGTGTTAGATTGTCCACAAGTTCGGATCTACGGGTTTAGGCGGAACCGCTACGGTTTGGTAGCCTGGGGGCTGTCGTCCTCTTCTTGCCTGAACTTCTATATCCATCGGCTTCTACACACCATCCTTCGTCAGTTTCTTCTCTTCTCGCTGTTTCTTCATCCCGATACCGTCCCTACTTTCCGTTCTCTGTCGTTTTTTTTCCTTTGCGGTACTATAATTCATAATTTATGGAACTGAAAAAATATTGTGGAATACAATATGAATATTCATGTCAATTGGTGAAACTGAAAAACACTGACATACTCTGGGATGAAACAATGTTGTGTTGTTTAATTGCTGTCTAATATTATTTACTCATTTGATTAAATGCCTTGATTTTAATGATAACGGTCCTGAAAAGTAGGTCTGATGCAATTTACACAGAGGTGGTTGTTTAAAATAATATGATAGGTTACAATGTAATGCGTCGTGATAACAATGCAAGTTTCAACAATAAAGATGATAGCATAGTATCATGAAACTTCCATACTAATATATTTGATCACAAGAGCAATAGCAGCAAAACCGTTCTGGGAAATGGTACACAGATAAAACCAACAGTCAATATTCTGAAGATTGTAATATTTGTGACAAAAAGTAATTATTACTTATACCATCTCCAGTCCCCTCCTCAGGAAAAAAGGAAACAAGTACATAAATAAAAATATACAAAAAAATATAAACAACAGATAAATAAAATAGAATAAAAGAAAAATAATAATAAATAAAAAAATAAGTAAATAAATAAATAAAAAAGCAACAAAGATGAACTTGAAAGAGGAGAGAGAAAAGAAACGTAGAATTATAACGGATTTTCATGATCAGGCCAGCAGTTAAAAACTTGATGTTTACTGTAACATGAATTCCACTTCGAAAAATGACATAAATTGGACAGCCAACCCACAGTTACATATTGTACAAGCTTCCTGCACCAAGGAAATAAAACCAAGATTATATTTCATTTATGTCCGACGTATGATGAATCCTTTAGTTCCATAGGATTTAACTTCCATACTACACAAATACAGGATAAACGGGCGTGCACGCACACGCACACAGTGCTATATAAGACATAAGAAAAACATGTTGAAACAATAACAATAGTAAGGCACCTGACATGGAGTCCTGCAAGGCCACATGATCAGGACAGGCCGCTCCCACCCTCCTTATCCACAAAGTTCAGTCGCCGCCTCCACTTGCCATCTTGTAGCGAGTTATATCCAGGAGGCGTAGGTGTAATCTCTTGGGAAGAGACTAACGATGGAAGTCATTTCTTGTAATGACAAGTTCCTTATTCGTGTCGAACGTGTACCATGTGAAAAAATATGCTAGCTGCAATTTCGTAGACGGCCCCATAGTCACTGTAGTATTTCAAAATCTACATCGGATCTTGTGGCGTGTCACTGAGCAAAAAAGCTCAACTTTGACCTAACACTGACAGTCGTAAGCTACGGTACTCGTCGGCCTGTCACGCCATATACAGTACAACACATTCAGTACTGAAGAGGGCCCACTAGTCGAGTGTGGCGAACGCAACTCTTCCAAGTACGACACAACAACACTGTTCCTTACTTTCCCTTCCCCCTCTCCTCTTCCCCCTTCCCCTCCCCCTCACCCTTCTTCTCACGCGACATTCCCCGAGCAAAATTACTATTCCACAACTTTAGTCATCCTCAGTTTTCCTCTTCCATTCCTCACCCTCCTCTTCCTCTTCTTTCTAATCTTCCTCTTTGTTTTTCGTCCTATTTCATCCCTTGCCTTTCTTCACCTCTTACTCCTTCCCCCCCCCCTCTTTTTTCTCCTTCATTCTCGTCATGCCCTTACTCCTACTCCTCCTGAACGCTGAAATGACACTTTCTTCTCTGTTTTGTTTCCCCCTCTCACATCGTCATAGCCCTGCCTCCCGCAATAATCCCAAGAGGTCACTTCAGTAGCACAACATCAAACTTCCCGGCGTCGTCTACAACCGTCATCCTCCACCCCACCGGCACAACTTCCTCATTTCTCTCAATTCCTTCTTTCCGTATGCTGCTCATCTTCTCCCATTTTTCCCCCACTACCTTCGCTCCCAGACTCACCCAACCCCCACATCCCACCCTCCACCCCCGGGGGTGATAAGTGGAGTCGGCCGGGTGTGTATAGACCTACGGCTGATTTGCATACACGACTCCATTTACATACGGCCAACCCTTCTTTGTAAAAAATACACACAGGGGAGAAAGGATTGAAGTGTGTGTGTGTGTGTGTGTGTGTGTGTGTGTGTGTGTGTGTGTGTGTGTGTGTGTGTGTGTGTGTGTGTGTGTGTGTGTGTGTGTGTGCGCGCGCGTGTCTGTGCCGGGCGCCATGGTTTTGTTGGGCCGTGTGCGGGCGCGTGTAGGCTCGTGTTAGGCTGTGTGTGTGTGTGTGTGTGTGTGTGTGTGTGTGTGTGTGTGTGTGTGTGTGTGTGTGTGTGTGTGCGTGTGTGCACGCATGCATAAGTATTTCAATACTTATATACGTGAGAGCGTTTATGTGTGCACACTTGATAACGTATATAAGATGTCTGTTCATGCACAAGGATTATACACTGACATGGCTGTCTAGAATAGTCGTGGTAAAAAGCTACAAAGGCAAGAATGGAAGAAAATCAGAGATGAGGAGATAAAGGCTGAGAAACAAATACAGACAGACACACATAGAAGGAGAGAGAGAGGGCTAGAGAGGAGAGAGATAAGGAAGGAGTGGAAGAGAAGAATGGGGAGAGAGAGGGAAGAAAGGGAAGAGACTGAGCGAGAGGGAAGGAGGGAGATATGGAGGGAGGGAGGGAGAGAGGGAGGGAGGGATGGAGAGAGAGAGAGGTGGGGGAAGGAGAGGATGGAAGAGGAAGAGGGAGAGAGTGGAAGGGATCGGAAGGAAGATATGGGGAGGGAAGGAGGGAGGGAGAGAAGGAGAGAAGGGGAGAGAGAGAGAGAGAGAGAGAGAGAGAGAGAGAGAGAGAGAGAGAGAGAGAGAGAGAGAGAGAGAGAGAGGGAGGCAGGGAGAGGAAGGAAGAGGGAGAGAGAGGGGGAAGAGGGAGGGAGAGGAGAGGAAAAGAGTGGGAAGGAGAGAGAGAGAGAGAGAGAGAGAGAGAGAGAGAGAGAGAGAGAGAGAGAGAGAGAGAGAGAGAGAGAGAGAGAGAGAGAGAGAGAGAGAGAGAGAGAGAGAGAGAGAGAGAGAGAGAGAGAGAGAGAGAGAGAGAGAGAGAGAGAGAGAGGGGGGGAGGGAGGGAGGAGTGGGGAGGTAGAAGTTTTTGAGGGAGCCCCTTCATGAAGTAGCGGGCAGCGGCGTCATTTTTTCCTCTTGTTGCGGCCACCGGGAAGTAGTATATTCATCTCCGTGGCGCTGCCCCGTGATTTGTGGAGGTAATCAAGGTACATGCTCGTCCAGTAGGACTTGGCATCGGCGACTGGCGTGTTACAGTCTTCACGATTGCTGGTTGTGTGCAAGAAATACGAGTATTGGTTATAGTATCTATAAATGTCTATTCCCAGCTGCCCAATTTATCGATATATGCTAGTAGAGATGGTTGATGTAACTTAGTTTGAGAAAAGTGATGGCAGCGTGATTAAAACACGGTCAAGGATTGCAGAAGGAACGGAGGTGGTAAGTCAGTGATACACATGTGAATAACACTTACTACAAGCTAACAATAATGGTGATAATATACATAATAACAACAATGACAACGGCAAATATAATAACGAAAATGACAAACAATAACACCAGTGTCAATAACGGTTATAATAACAGGCTTGAGAAGAACAGAGAAGAGACACCTCGATGAAAATGTGCTCGAATAATCTATGGAATAGCAGTGCTAATGATTATAATTGCTCTCATGACGATGGTGTAAATTGCCATGACAATTTATGGTGTTACCAGCTATGGGTAACTGATGTGTTCATCAAAACTGCCGAAATAGTTTCATTTGTCTTTGTTCGGTAATGTACAATGAAAACGGGTTGAAAAATAAAACAATTCTGATAACCGTTGCACCATTTTGGTCAATACTGATTTACGTTAAAAGATTACAAAGGCAATGGTAATACAACTGATACTTGCACTTTATGTCAACACTAATAATATACATACATGCATGAATTTGTATATATAAACATGGTGATATGCTTCTTACCGTATAAAATATTCACGAACATTTTTGTGCAGGCGTGATTATGTTCATGAGTGTGTGTGTGTGTGTGTGCATTCACCTTTGTCTTTGGATCACGTGCTGGACTCGTGATCGACAGCTATTTCCCTCCCGGAAGAGAGCTCAGAGCTCGTATGACCGATCTATGGGTAATGCTGACCTTACACGCGCACACACACCCAACTCCCCGCCCACGAGAGTTGGAGTAACGACTCGAAGCGCAGCGATACTGAAATTATTTCACCCCTGGGCAGGATTCGAACCCAGACCGCCGTAGTGACAGTTAGGGACTATCAACCGCGCCACCGAGTCTCTCTCTCTCGTGTGTGTGTGTGTGTGTGTGTGTGTGTGTGTGTGTGTGTGTGTGTGTGTGTGTGTGTGTGTGTGTGTGTGTATGTGTGTGTTTCTGCTTGTGTGTATGTATGTAATCCTTGCCAATTGTTTGGTTCGCTCGTTTATTCATTTCTTCGTTTAACCATCTATTCTTAGCTTCCGACTTAATTATGGTCGAAAAGGTCTTCTGTCGGTATGTTATTCCTCTGTAATCCTTTAAATGTGCGCATGCGCGAGTTGGAAATATGGGGAACACTCACTACCTCTGATTCCTAAAAATATAGCAAACACCTCGACGGCAGTTTAAGATATAACGATATCATGAGAAGATGGGCGACTCGAGGGAAGGAAAGGTAATTGTTCTACGAGATGAACACCAGAGAAATTAATTTTCTCCAGCATATCAAGTGACATTCCATGCAAGTTGTTGAGAAAACAAAATAGTTTGCCACACGTTGTTGAGAAAACAAAATAGTTTGCCAGCACGTGTTACAATCGTTTCCATTCACAAGAATACGAAAACGGCGTCTGTCTTGGTGACGAAAGTAAAAAAAGGCTATAGCTTCTTTCATTCCTAGGAAATTACAAAACACAACAATTTCCTACGTCTTTGTCATCACTAGATATCAAGATCAGAAAGCATTGAGAAATTTCATTCCTTCAGCTGTGTGTGAGGTCGGACTACAGGACGACGACAGACTTCTGAATGCTGAAGAGTCTCACAACAGTTGAATGAAAGAAAGACAAGATAGTTTGTTTGGGCGAGTAGAAGTCACATTTTCTCTCCTTTGGGGAGAATCAAGGTGGGATTTGAATTCTTGTTGTAATGCTTAGAGAGGTGGGAGGGGGGGGGAATGAATCTAGAGAAGAAGAGAGAAGACAGGGGAAGGGGTAAGGAGGAAAGGAGAGGGCTTGGGACTACGTCAGGAGCGAAGCTCACACGGTGAAGATGGGAAGAAGTGAATAGTACAAGTGTTTCCTTCGTTGAACCCGGAAGGAGATTTGACCTTTGGTGAATAAGATCTGCTGGCGACGACGGCGGCACCTCCAGACGCAACCGAAGGCAAGGGGGACAGTCCTTCGGGCTGAGAGAACAAATCTCAAGACGGTGAGACGACGACGACGCCACCCCCCCACCCCCACCCCCCTCACCCCCGAATTATCATTGCGGACACAAGAACCTGGCCCAAGGCATAATGGAAATCATCCAATGTATCTTCACTGGTTGTTTTATTGACAACATCTCAAAAAACTTTTGCAAAAGGAGGGGGAGAAGAAGTTATGGAATGACAAAGATAAAGAGGAGAAAGAAGAGGACGAGAAGAGAGAGGAAGAGAAAGAGTAGATGAGGAAGAGGTAGAGAAGCTGGAGAAGTATGAAGAGGAGGAGCAGGAGAGGAAGAAGAAAAAAACGAAAAATAAAAAGATAAAAGAATGGAGAAGAGAGAAGTTGGGAAAGAGTACGAGGAACCAAAGGACGAAGAGGAGGTGGAAGAGGAGAAGGAAAAAGAGGAGGAGGATAAATAGAAAGGAAAGGAAGAAAAAATGGAGGTAGAGAAGAAAGAGAAGTAGGAGATGGGTAGAAGGAGATAATGATGGAGGAGGAAGAAAGAGGAACAGAAGTTGAAAGAGGAAGGGGGAAGAGGAGGAGGAGGGATAGGGAGGGGGAGGAGAGGGAAGGAGGGGGAGGAGAGGGAAGGAGGGGGAGGAGAGGGAAGGAGGGGGAAGAGAATGAGGAGAATAGGAAGATGTGGAGGAGGAGGAGGAGGAGGAGGGGAGGGGGAAGGAGGAGGGATAGGAAGAAGTGGGAGAGAGGAGAGGAAGAAGGGAAAGAGATGGAGGAGGTGAAAGAATAGGGAAAGTTGATGTTCGGATGGAAGAGGCGATGAGGAGTGAAGGAGGAGAGGAGGAGGTAAAAGGGTGGGGGAAGAGGAAGGGGAGGAGTATGAATATGGGGGGAGGTCGGGGGAGAAGGGGGAGAAGAGGGAACAGGGGGAGGGGGAGGATGAGAAAGAAGGATGAGAATAAGGAAAATGAAGAGAGGGAGGAGAGTAGGAGGGGAGGGGAGGAGAGAGGGACAGGACAAAAAGGAAAGGAGGAGGAGGAGGAGGGGGAGGGGGAGGAGGAGAGGGTGAGAAGGGGGTAAGAGGAAGAGAAAGATGAGGAGTAGGAGGAGAGGGTGAGAAGGGGTAAGAGGAAGAGTAAGAGGAAGAGAAAGAGGAATAGGAGGAGGATTAAGGGATAGAGAAGAAGAAAAGTGAAGAGGATGAGAAGGAAAATAAGTATTGTGAGGAGGAAGAGGAAGAGGAGGACGAGAAGGAAAGGAAGAGAAGGTAAAGGGCAAGGATGAAAGAAGAGAAGAAAAAGGAGAAGGTGAAGGAGGAGGATGTGAGGAGGAGGAGGATGTGAGGAGGAGGAGGATGTGAAGAGGAAGATAAGGGCGATGAGGAGAAGGAAGACTGGAGGAAGGAAGAGGGAGGGAGGCGGGAGGGAGGAGGAAGAGAAGAAGAGGCGAAGGAGGAGGAAGGAAAAAAGAGGAAGAGGAAGAAAGTAGACTGAAGAGTAGTAGTAGGGAGGAGGAGGAGGAGGAGGAGGAGGAATAAAAGGAAACGAGAAAAGAAAAGTAAAAAGGAAGAAGAGGAGGAGGAGGAGAGGAGAAAGGGAAAAAAGAACTGATGAAAGAACTGATGAAAGAGAAGGATAGAGGAGAAGAATAGGATTAAATAATATGAGGAAGAGAACAAGAAAAAAAGGAGATATATGAAGATGAGAAGAAAAAGGAGGAATATGAAGATAAGGAGAAGAAAAAGGAAGAACATAAACATGAGGAGGAGGAGGAGGAAGGGAGAAAGAAAAGGAGACAGATGGAGGAGAAGAAGGAAAAAGGAGGAGGTAGATGAGGAAGAAAAGGAATGGAGGAACAGAAAGAGGATACAAAGAAGGAAGGAAGGAAGGAAGGAAGGAAGAAAAGGAAAAGGGGACAGGAGAAAGATGTGGAGAAAGAACTTCAGAAGGACGAAGAGAGGAAGAAGAAAGAGGACTGGGGCGACGGGGATGACGAAGAAGAAGAGGAAGAGGACTGGGAAAAATCGCAGTGTACAGGAGCTGGGAGATGGTTGAGAGGCAGAAAACCAAAGGTGCCATTCTAGGTTGATGGTGACGGGGTATTACATGTGCACTGTACACGTGTTTTGCGATGGCCAGAAGGAGCAGGGAAAGAAGACAAGAGCAGTGGGAGGAGGGGAGGAGGGCACGGAACGGGATTCACCTGTGTAGGAAAACAGAGTTACATCTCCAGGAGAAGGGTTATTTTTATCTTATTTCTCCAACCCAAACGACGCTACACGTAAAACAATGTAGCAACGTAAAGGACAGAAATCCTCACCCCTTACACACAATTATACACACACACACACACACACACACATATATATATATATATATATATATATATATATACATATACACATATATGTGTATGTATATATATATATACATATACATTACATATGCATAATATATATATATATATATTATATATATACACACATTTATTTAATATATTAAACACACACGTATGCACGCGTCCGTGCGTGCGTAATACAATAGATATACCACTGTTCATTTATACATGATAACAATATATGGAAGACTTCTGACATACTTGGGCACGAGCAGTCGAGCGCCCCCAGCGAGGGAGGGAGACACAGCACATGCAGTACAGTGCGTCACAGACCCACTCGGACGGAGCCAGACAGGATCGAAGAGGAGGAAGAGGAAGAGAACTAGGAGGAGGAGGAGAAGTTCTGCTGCCGGCCCAGATGCAAATTTGCGCAGCGGAAGCGCGCGAGGGAGCGCAGTGGTGCACGTGTGTGTGTGTGTGTGTGTGTGTGTGTGTGTGTGTGTGTGTGTGTGTGTGTGTGTGTGTGTGTGTGTGTATTTAGTTAATCATAGTATACTGGAAAGGAGCAATGCTCATTAGGCCCTGTCTCGTATTCTAATTTTCTGACATACCTAGACTCAAATTCATGTATATATCCAACTTAATATATATCTGTGTGTGTGTGTGTGTGTGTGTGTGTGTGTGTGTGTGTGTGTGTGTGTGTGTGTGTGTGTGTGTGTGTGTGTGTGTGTGTGTGTGTGTGTGTGTGTGTGTGTGTGTGTGTGTGTGTGTGTGTGTGTGTGTGTGTGTGTGTGTTTTGTTGAGTTGCTAGGCGGGGATGGGGCGGGGCAGAGACGAGACGGGCCCTGAGGGATGGAGGGTCGTTGGGAGTGACGGAGGGAGTAAGGGCGGGAGGGAAGAATGGGAGGGCACAGGGGTATGAAAGTAGAAACGGGAAGGGAAGGGAAGGGAAGGGAAGGGAAGGGAAGGGGATGTAAGGTTGGTAAAGGAAGAGGAGAAAACGGTTGTGGAACAGGCCAGGGATGGTCGTGGCTTTGGTCTGGTACGCATGTTCTTCATGTGTATGTATATATGAAATCAGCTATACCCAAGTCCAGATTCATTACGTGGTCGTAGATGTGAACTTAATGAACAGGTGTATTTCTGTGTGCGTGGATGACCGAGCGAGCCAGCGCGCACGCGTGTACGTATTTGTGTGTGTTCGAGATTCACCATGGTATTGGATCACGTGTTGGACTCAATTGCTTTTACTCTCCGGGATGAGAGCTCAGAGCTCATACATACCCGATGTATGGGTTCCTGTGACCTTGCTACACACCAAACTCCCCACCCC
>NC_134798.1:21644832-21647332 GCF_046742065.1 Oratosquilla oratoria
AGGTGAATAGAGGGTTTCATTTTAAAAGTGGGTTTGTCCAATAGATTAGACTGGAGTGACCTAATACAGTACCCACTGGCATACACAATCTCTCAACTATTGTAGATATGAATGATTTCGACGTGGTTACGCACTCATCTGCAACGTGCAGTAGACAAGGCAAGGCAAGGTTCACGTGCAAATTACTCACACCTACATGCACACGTACGCACACACGCACAAACACGTACAGAGAAAGAGAGGGGAAAAGGAGAGAGGGAGAAAGTGGGAATGAGTGATGAATGATTAGTCAAAGAATTGTGGAAGTCAGAGGTGAGCATGTAGGCATCACAGGTTGAGATGGATTGCTGGTGTGTGTGTGTGTGTGTGTGTGTGTGTGTGTGTGTGTGTGTGTGTGTGTGTGTGTGTGTGTGTGTGTGTGTGAGAGAGAGTGTGAGAGAGAGAGAGAGAGAGAGAGAGAGAGAGAGAGAGAGAGAGAGAGAGAAGAGAGAGATACAAACGAAATTAAAAGGACGAGAACACAGCCTTGCTGAGGCAGTTTGTTCAACGTTTACGTAGTCGAGAAAAGCACACTTTAGTGTACAAACGAGAATCCAAGCAAATGAACGGGCTTATATAGACATGGGCACAATGACCGGTGATCTGCGGTAATCGATAAGTACGCACTTATGACCACAAATATATATGCATGCTTGAATGTGTGTTTAAGTATACACATATGAAAGTGAGTACATTACACATATGAACAAACTGAAATATATGCTTTCATAGGACCAAGATACTAAGGCACTCATAACTTCTGGACGGCGAAGCACTGATCTGAGGTACTGATTTGGTCACATCCTGATCAGACGCTTTCGTCTTGTGGGACACGAAGAGCTATACAGACTCGCTGTCTAGAAACGTTGACCTGTCGACTGACAAGGACACACGCCGCCCACCCTGGTGATTTCTTTTTCTTTTTAATGAACGATTGGACATGACCGCAGTCTGTTGCCAGCAGCAGCAGCAGCACTTGCTATCTACAGTTACCCAGGGAGCTAAACGCCATTTTTCGGACATTTGTGACCCTACCCCTGAAACGTTTTTTAGCACATTTGACAAAATGAGAAATATTAACCCAAATTCAATCCCTGACTCTTTCCCTGTTTATGGTTTATATACTGCAAATATTGTCCAATGCTTGGGAATTCCATGACTTATTTCAAAATTATTATATGATGATATTCCTTCCCTAGGTGGCTATTACAACTTGGCGGCATCGTATAGTATGAAAAATCACTTTTGTTTCATCATATATTTAACTGAAAAAAATTCTATGGGACACAATTCTTCTTTTTACTATATCTGACTTGCTCATAATGTTGTTCTATCACTTGGATTCATTCTAGGTCCAAAACTACCAGCATACCTGCTATTCTTAACATATAGAAGAATATGTTAGCCCCATCCCCTTTCAGAAAATTACAAGAAATCGAATATGATCAAAATTGCGATTGTGATACTAATACGGACTTTAATCAACAATTTGAGCAAATTTGACATTATTGCTGTTTTATATAGTATAGGAAGAGTAGATTTTTTTTTCTAAAATAGGAAAAATTAGTAAATAAAATAATTTGAGCTTTAGTGCGTTTCCTTATGCTATGTCGTACCATGTTATTAAATGTATGGTATCCATTTACGTTGGATATGAATTCTAAAGAAATTAGGCAGCTGTGAAATTTATAAATCTATTAACGGCTACATTAGATCGCTACTCTCCATTACTGAATTAACATATTTAATTCCTTTCAGATTAAGAATTAACTATGGCCAGTAAACAACCAAGACATCAATCTGATGATGAGTGGAGTTTGGTATTTGGCAAGAGAAAATACACTGTATGGGGCAGAGACATGGTTTTTAAGAGAGATACAGAGGAAAAGTTTAAATTTGCGAGATGAAATGTCTGAGAAGTATAGTAAGGAGAGGTTGGATAGAACGAGAAACGAGGAGGTGAGGAGGAGAGCAGGGGTGGAAAAGGAGATGGGAGATAGGGTTGATAAAAGAGTATTAGGATGGTTTGGACATATGGAAAGAATGAGTGATGAAAGATTAGTCAAAGAAGTGTGGAAGTCAGAGGTGGAAGGAGTGAATATGAGGGGGCGTCCTAGGATGAGATGGATGGATGGGGTGAAAGGGACGTCGAGCAGAGAAGGGAGAAGGCGGGAGATAAGAGTAAGTGGAGAATGACTGTGTATGGATGATACTGTGATGCAAGGATGGGAGTGGGTGGGGAATGGGGAGTTAGGGATTGGTTATGTGTGAATAGTATTTTGACGCAGCCCGAAGGGATCCCTCCCCGTCTACTATTTTTTTTTTTTTTTTTGCATGAGGGGCCGGAGAGAGGGGGGGGGGAATCACCGATTACGTGAAGTGACCTTGCTGTGGATGTGCTGTATCTTACTGCACTTCTTCTGACTTAAGGCAGTGGCCGCGATGCAGGGATGACCCGTCA
>NC_134798.1:21652332-21657332 GCF_046742065.1 Oratosquilla oratoria
TATCACTAGTAGACGACAAAATGTTGTTTCAAGAACTGTCTAATTTCTGCAACCGGGACTAATTGATAATGGGCGATTTCAATTTTACTGACACTGATTGGATGACCTTTGAACATGGCCATATAGGTAGTCGATTGATAGATTTTCTCGATGACAATTACTTAGTTTAGCATGTAAAAGAGCCCACAAGACATGGAAACTTACTCGATCTATTGATCACTAGCCACGAAAACATGATAACCGATGTAGAAGTTGGTGAAACTATTGCAAGTAGTGATCACAACTTAGGTTGAAACTGCTGAAAAATTTAGAATTGATATTTGTGTATCTAAAATACCCAATTTCAGTAAAACTAATTTCATACGACTACGTCAGGAGCTTCAGCTTACACATTAGGAGGCAAAATTAAGCGAAAGACCTATAGATCAGATGTGGGAAATATTTCAAAATACGTTTACTAAGATGATTCATACTTACATCCCGTTTAAGGACAGAGGTCCCCCAAATCAGGCTCGCCCAAAATGGCTTGACAACAACAACAAAAATAATAATAAATAAATAAATAAAATAAAGTATTGCTAAAAAGAGACAGGCTTATAAGAAATACAAGTATTCGGGTGCACTTAATGACTATCAATGTTATGTAATAATACAGAGATTTAAAAAAGACAATAAAAAAAGAAAAGGTCAATACCGAATGAATATTGCTGATAAATCCAAAGAGAATCCCAAAGAATTCTATGGTTACATCAGAGATAAAAAGGTTATTAGGAATCACAGTGGACCACTATTATCTGCTGACGGTCAACTTGAATGTTCAAATGAAGTAATGTGTGACATTTTAAAAAATTATTTTAGCTCAGTATTCGTAAACGAAACATCTTAAAAGTGAACTCCAAACTGAAACCTGTGAATACACACACACACACACACACATATATATATATATATATATATGTATATTAATATAAAACACATACACGTATACACACACACACTATATATATATATATATATATATATATATATATATATATATATATATATATATATATATATATATATACATTTCAGTATCAGATACACCTGTAAATCGTGGTCCGCACATCGACTAGATTGGTAAGATGGTACTCAATTTGGAGCTGTCTCCTCCTTCGGCTGAATGAAATATGCAGTGTGCCTCATGATGAGATCTGTTCCAGAAACATTTTTTTCTTTATCGCGAATGGTGTACCAATGAAAACGAGAATTTCAGATGCTTAAGAGACCAGTAACGTGCCTGCCCCGTGCTTCCAAAACTTTAACCCCCTTCAGAGGAAAGGCTGATTGTATAGATTTTGTTAGTTTTTCTACCGTTGTCGGTGTTGAGGCAAAAGCCAGACGATTTTTTTTTTCCAGGTGAAGAAGGGCGGATTCCGGCGGGAATGGGGTTCTGATCAACTGCAATCCCTTTCTGGTTGAATGAAATAGACAGGCGGCGGGTATCCCGTAAAACACACAGGAACACGTCGTACATTTACTACCCAACCACAGTATGTACTGGACTGGTTCGTATAAGGTTGTGGGGTTGTCTGACATCTGGTCGGCTGATCTGTTCTCACGTTCAATGGTGTGGACACAGTCATCTGGTGGCGGCAACACCCTCGACATTCCGCTCAAAACGTCGCATTAATTTGTATCATGGTTTGCAAAACCCTCAGTAGTGCAAGTACCAAAAGCGTCCTGCCTTTGTGTTGTTGGTTTCTGCCAAGAGCTACTGAGTGTCCGACACATGTAGCTTACCCTGTGTCGGTGAATGGTGTGTCGCACTACAACACGATCAGCTTTAGTGCCTTATACTGCAGTGAGATACTGTCTCGCAACACTCAAGCGAGGCGACGTATTGATGGATAATGTCTGTTTCTAGTCTTTACTGTCATCTGAAACGTGCGTCTGTCTGTCTGTCTGGACCAACCCGACTTTTCCCGTCCATGAGAGCCCTGTCATAGGCCCGGCCTGTTTGTCTGAGCACAAGATCTCTTTTGCCTTTCTAGAAAGTGCTGTGGGGTACTACGAATGCACAGGAAATCCAGGTAGGTGCGACCTGGATGTACTGGGGAGTCCTCGCCACGCTTTCGTGCAGGCCTCGCCTTGCACTGACCTCACCCTCTGCTTGCTGCTGGACTTTAGCCCGAGTTTACCTTCTTTGTTTGCCCCCGGAAGACCTCGGACCCCAGTACTAGGCCTCACTCTGCTTTCGTCCCGAACTGTCCGGCACCGCCTCCTGAGAGGAGCAGCGCACAATAGCTTTGTGGATCCTGCCTCCTCCTCCTTCTCTTCTTCTTCTTCTTCCACGACCTAGAACTCGGCAGTCACGACGCCAGAAGAGAGACACCTTGGATGAGAAGAGCTTGAGTAGTGGTCATAGCGTGCAGAGAGTGTGGGGTTGCTCCCCGAGCTCTAGTGCCTCGCGACAGTGCTGCAGTGACGGCGCTGCTGCGAGGTGGCTGCGCGACACTGCTGCCGACCACCACGAAGCCGGACAAAGAGCCCCAAGGCTGCCTCTGCTGCTGCTGCTGCTGCTGCTGCTGCTGCTGCTGCTGCCGCCGGCCGCCGTCGCGATTCTGTCGCGCGGGGCGGGCCACGTCACGTGAGGGCATGTGCACTCTCATTTTCCCACATATGTACACATACACATGGGCGCGCGCACGCACACACAGGCGTACACGGACGGACGAACACACACAATGTACACACACACACACTCACACACAGGCGTACACGGACGGACGAACACACACACACACACACACACACACACATGTACACACAAACAGACATACGCACACACACAGATGACACTGACTACACCAAACAGAAGTCAGTCAGTCAGTCATTGGGTGGGTGTGGAGGACTGCAGCCTGGGCAAAGGTTAAGGACAGAAGATACTGGAGTCGGTGGTGTTCAAAGGTCGTCCGCTAGGATCAGAAGAGGGTAAAGGTTGTGTCACCCACGCACCCCGCCCGCCGGGTGGGGGTGCAACAAGGTGTTGACAATCAGCGTCACCGACCTCGGCAGACGCCTCGCTGACGGCGAGGTCAACACAGGTGTGGTGTGGGGCGAGAACACCTCAGGAGAGGAAAGTGTACATGAAACAAGACAGGGTGGGTGGGTGGAGGTGTGGAGGGGAGTGGAGTGGAGGAGAAAGCAGGGGGTAGTGAGGAAAGGAGGAGGTTGTGGAAAAGGTGGGGCTAGTGGAGGAAGAGGTGATTGTGGAGAAGGTGAAGGTGGTGTTGGTGTAGGAGGTGGAAGAGAAGGAGTAAAAGCGTGGGGAAAGAGGGTAACGAGTGGGAGGAGGAGGAGGAGGAGGAGGACCAGGGGGAAGGTGATGAATGGGAGGAGGTTGGTTTTGAGAAAGTAGAGGAAACAGAGCACGAGGGAGAGGTAAAAGATGAGGAAAAAGTGGAGGCAGTGGAAGAGGTAATGCAGGAGGAGTAAGTAAAGGTGGAGGGGTAGTAGGAGAGGGAGAATGAGGCGGAAGAAGTGGTGGTGGTGGTGGTGGTGGTGGTGGTGGTGGAGGAGGAGGAGAAGTGTAGGAGGAAGAGAATGTAGTGCACAGAGATGGCGCTAGTGGTGATGGAAATGGTGGTGGAGGCGGAGAAGGAAAAGGAAGAGGGGAAGTGGGGTAGGCGGAGGAGATGGAAGCGAAAGAGTAGGACAGCGTGGTGGAAGAGGAGATGGAGGAAGAGGAAGAAGAGGAGATGGCGGAGGAAGAGGAAGAAGAGGAGAAAAGTAGGAGGAAGAAGTAACGAGTGTGGTAGAAGAGAAGAAAGAGGAAGCGTACGGAAGAAAGGGAACAGAAGATAAATGGTAACAAGCAAACACGAGGAAAGGAAAAAGGAGAATGGGTTAGAAGAATGAGGAAGGAGGAGAACTAAAAAAAAAAGGAAGCCAGATGAAGGTGGAAATAAGGACGGAAGGAGAAAATAAGAACAAAATATAAAACAAACTCTCTTTTTAAAGGATAAATGAAAGCAGCACACACAAGTCGTGATGAAAAAAAGTATATGTAAAAGGAGGAGGAGGAACGGGAAGAGGAGGAGTAGGAGTAGTGGCGGAGAGGTGGACTACGAAATTTAGTGGAAGGGAGGAGGAGACGGAGGTGGGAGGAGGAGAAAGGGGAGGAGAAGGACGACAAAGAGGATATATAGACGTGATTTTGGGGGAGGGGTAATAGGCAGCAGGAAAGGGGAGAGGGCGTCTGAGAGAGAGAGAGAGAGAGAGAGAGAGAGAGAGAGAGAGAGAGAGAGAGAGAGAGAGAGAGAGAGAGAGAGAGAGAGAGATAGAGGAGAGAGAGAGAGAGAGGAGAGAGAGAGAGAGAGGAGAGAGAGAGAGAGAGGAGAGAGAGAGAGAGAGAGAGAGAGAGAGAGAGAGAGAGAGAGAGTGAGAGAGAGAGAGAGGAAGGAGGTTAGAAAATGAAGAGGTGGAAGCGCCAAGGAAGTAGAAGGTAAGGGTCCAGGGAGGAATATGTAGGGACAGGAGATGAGGAAGTGGAGGAGAAAGAGATATTGGAGAATGTGTAGAAGGAGGAGGGCGAAGAGGTGGAAGACGAGAGGTGGGAGGAGAGGGAGGCTAAAGAGGGTGAGGAGAAGAGGGAGATAAGTAGTAAGGATGCGGGAGGAGGAGGAGGAGGAGGAGGAGGAGGAGGAGGAGGAGGAGGAGGAGGAGGAGGAGGAGGAGGAGGAAGAGGAGGAGGAGGAATGGGAGGGAGGCGAGCCGGCGGCGGCGGTGGCGGCGGCGGACAAGACGGGTGACCAGACTTTGGTTAGGATCAATATATCGAGAGGCTGCACAAGACTAGCGCCTTCTCTCCGTTCCCATCCACCACCATTTCTTCCTCATACTCCTCCTCCTCCTTCTCCTCCTACTTATTTTTGCTTTTCTTCTTCTTCTTCTTCTTCTTCTTCTTCTTCACGCTCTTCCTTTTCTTCCCATTTCTCCTTACCGTCTATTTTATCCAG